>NC_040079.1:65921432-66221432 GCF_003369695.1 Bos indicus x Bos taurus | reverse complement strand
CCAAGTCTTTGCCTTCAGTAAGATTACATTTTAGTGCAGAAAGAGTTAAACTCCAGTCTCATTTTGTATTTGGAAGACACTGTGGGGACCCAAAAGAAGAGTAATCAGCCCAAAATTGGGGCATCAGGAGATGATGCTTGAGTTCTGAAAAAAATATGGAGAGGTCATGAAGGCGAAGTAAGTTATAAGAAATATAAGGAAAAGTGGCAAAGTCAGTCAGCTATGTCGTTAAATGTGTGTGCTTGCAGTTGAAGGCACAATTTCAAGTGCAAGGAGAGAAGAGGAAGTGGTGAGGTCAAGGAAAGATATTTTTACCAGTGATTCTCAAGGAAGGAGGGGGTGGAACCTATTTGAATCACCTAGTGGGCTTTTCAAACTGACCTGCTCAATTGTGTACATCTCCTTTGAAGCCTGTGTGCCCCACCCAGACTGCCTCTCAGAGTCATGGCTATCTTCCTCCTACTCATGATCTGATGCAGGGGGAGATACACTGCAAAGGGGAGAAAGAAAAATCTAAACACAAGACAGAGAAAAGTCATAAAGGTAAGAAGTCAAGAGGCTAGTTTAAAGACAAGCAGAGGGTACCAGTAAAATGGGAGAGGACTGGGCTGAAGTCCATCCATATATGTCCAAAGCTTTCCTGAAGAACTTCTTAGCATTCCCAATTCACCAAGTCTATAACTAATTCCTCATTTTATCTATGGTAATAGTTCATTACTAAAATACAAAAAGATCATAAAGGTGATCAAAGTACAGATGCTTACTATATAGCAGTATTCTGGGTTTACATAATTGCAACTATGGAATTTCTGTATCATGGAGAGAAAAGAAATATAATGTTTCAAAAAAATATGCAATGGGCATAAAATGATACCCTTTAGAGAAATCATAAGTATCTGGCTACATTAGCACAACAGGGCTTCCCAGGCTGCCTATGGACTGATCCCTTCCAGTCTCACCTCTCCTAATTTGACTCCTCAGCAGCAAAGTACTTGATGGTTCTCTGAACAAAACACCTTATTTCACAGGCCCCCTTCAGTCTTTTTGAATGCCTCTTTCAACTCCCTTTCCTTCTGTTAACCTTCAGGTCTCCATCCAGGCATTACCTTGTCTAGAAAGCTGACACTGCTGACCCTTCCTTCCCTGTGTGCTCCTTCATGACAATGATGATAACAGCATCCAAGTACTTCATCCAGGCCAGGCTCTGTTATAACTCAAACTGAATGCAGTATCAACTCAAACACTCTTCCAACCATCCTATGATATAGGTGACTAATTTTATCCCTATTTTATAGTAAGCCACTGAGGTACAAAGAGGTTAAGTGACCTACTCAAGGACACATCATGGGCCACTAGTAAAGCCAATGTTTGAACTGAGCAGACTGGCTCTAGAGTTTGTGCTCTGACCACTAGGCTATGTGGCCTCTCTGATTTAAAACAAGACTGATCCTCAGTACTGCCATGCATATGATGCTCCTGACTCTTGTTCAACAGTTATACTCAATGAACTGCTGGGACTAGATATGCAATTTCTCTGTAAGTACTTAATCTATGTTTCAGGATGAAAGTGAAAAGTGTTCGTCACATCCAACTCTTTGTAACCCTATGGACAGTAGCCTGCCAGGCTCCTTTGTCTGTGGTATTTTCCAGGCAACGTACTGGAGTGGGTTGCCATGTCCTTCTCCAGGGGAATCTTCCCAAACCAGGGATTGAACCTGGGTTTCCTACACTGCAGGCAGATTTCTCTCTCTCTTTTTTTTTTTTTTAACCATTTGAGCCACAAGAGAAGCCCACTATGAAATATGTTAAATAGCAAATATCACTAAAAAGTATAAAATCTCCTCAAAGTATCTTTGTTGAAACTTAGTTTTTACAAAATCATAATAGCATCATTGGCACACGTGTTAGGATTTACTATTCCTATAAGGAAAAAATCATATTAGAGTCTAATGAAAGCTCTTAGCAATTTGAATATTATATGATACTAAATTATACTATAATTATTTCAAAGGTCAAGAATCTTAAACATGTCTTAAAAAATCTCTACCTGGGTGATGCAATCAAGAAATTGAAGTAATGTATGTATGAATATTTAATTATACAAACAAGTAGGAATCTACTAATTTAATAATATTCAAATAAAATATACAGTATTTCCCCACATGGGTATTTTTTTTTCCTCTATTGCATAAAAGGAACTTTTTAAAAGAACATATTTTAAATGAGTATGAGCACATATTTTACTTTCCAGTGCTAGTTTCATGGAGGTGGTTTGGAATAAAACATTGCATCACTTATTAACAATGAAGCTATTGTACTGGGCATGACTGTAAATTTAAGAAAAACATTTCGACTCAGACCCAGTCAAGCTTCTTCAGGAACTTACAGTCTAGCAGGGAAGGAAAATGGACACAGAACATAGGTACGAAAATTGCTTTTAAAATTTTAGTTGGAAGAGTTTAAAGAAGGCAAATGTATACTAATCACAAGATCCTTGCCTGACCCACAGCTGGGATGATATCAACATCCCATGTGATGCTGGAAAGGCCAGTAAATTACCTTTCTTCAGAGAACTTTAAGGCAACCTAACACAGTGGTGTCGAGGCTAGACCATGGAGCCAGAATGATCTAGGTGTGAATCTCATTTCTCTCATGCACTAATTGAGTTTGGTGCATTCACTTAGTGTCCTCATTTATAACTAGATAATTACATACAGTTCATAGAATTACAGTGCTGTTGGGAGGATTAAATGACTTCATGTGCATGAAGCAGGTAGAAAAGTTACGTAGATTAGAATAATCTATGGTACAAATCTTCGTAACTGAATCAACATAGCTTAAAAAGAGAACTCTGATGGAACCCATGTCTATTTGTCCTGAAGCCTTAAATAATCCACATTAAAGACATATGAAAAGATGTCACCAACTCACTGATGCAATTGTGAGGCTGAGTCAATCCTTACCTCTGTATAAGCAATGGGCTCACATCATAGCAGTGTTTCCCAAACTGTCGTCAAAGCAGCCCTTAATGAAACACTATGAAATAGCTATACATTTAATTTCATCATCTGAACCAGAAAAATGCCTCTCTGGTTATCACTGTTGTTTATGTGCAATACAAAAATCATAACCACAAACACTGTTTATCCAGAAAAAAAACAGATTGCCAGACCAGGCAAGGTTAAGTATTTTTGTGGTTTTCAGCAAATACCATTTTGCTACTTGTTTGCTTATTTTGCTGTAAGAATAGGCATTAACAATGTAAACTTAAAATTTTTTTTTAAATTTCTATCCATTTTTAATAGTATCACAAATCAGGCCTCTTCAAGACCTACTGTTCTCACATATAGGCCTCCAGAAATCCAAATGCTGTCACTGTTTAAAGAAACTCTTTACAGTAGCCCAGACTTGGAAGCAACCTCAGTGTCTATTGACAGATGAATGGATAAAGATGATGCTGTACATATATACAAAGGACTATTACTCAACAATAAAAAATAAATAATGCTATAAAAAGAATGAAATTATGGTATTCACAGAAACATAAATGGACCTAGAGATTCTCATACTATGTGAAGTCAGTCAGAAAGACAAATATCATGATACTGTTTATTATGTGGAAGCTCAGAAAATGATAGAAATTAACTTTATTTACAGAATAGAAATAGACTCACAGACTTTGAAAACAAACTTATGAATGTGGAAAGGAGGTGGGGGAAGGATAAATTAGGAAATCGGGATTAACATATGCACACTATATAAAAACAGGTAAATAGCACACAGAACTATACTCAATATCTTACAATATCCTATAATAGATAAAAATGTAAAAAAGAATATGTATATGTTTAAATGAATCTCTTTGCTATACACCTGAAACTAACACAACCCTGTAAATCAATTATATGTCAATATACTGAACTAAATTTTTTAAATTAAAAAAAATTTCTGCCATTGTTTTATTCCACAGACATTAGATTTCTGCTTACCATGATTCATATATTTTATACACCAAAAGACCTGCTCTGAGAACAAAGCAGCTCTGCTATAAAGCAAGCACCACGGAATCTTGGAACTGAAACTAACTTCTTTTTCAGTTTCTAACCAAAGCATTTTCTTTAAAAAAAAAAGAAAAGTCCCAGAGAACAAACTTACCTTTAAAACTGAAGGCCAGAAGAAACAACAAAATTTGAAGGTATAACCTTAAATAGCAGCAAAAGCAGGACAATGTCTATCTTTGAGAAAATATGAAATAGGACAATGGAATTTTCATCTTAATTCAAGTAATCACAAAGAAAGGTACTATCAGGTTAAATTGTATAGCAAAGCAGTGAAATAAGTGGGCAGGACATAGTAAAATATACTTAGACAATTCCATTGGTGTTTGCTGTTCCTCATTCCCCTAATCCAATATGGAACAGATTTTGTGATAAGAGAAGGATTACAAGGAACTTCCCTTATCCACACCTTTATCCACCCTTATCCACAGCAGCCATAAGGATGGGTGGGTGAGGGGGGAAGAGGAACATGAGAGGGGAAAAGCAGGAAGAGAGAGGGAGGGAGGGCAGAATTTTACTTCATTTATGTACTATTCCCTGGAGAAGGAAATGGCAACCCACTCTTGCCTGGAAAACCCCATGGATGGAGGAGCCTGGGAGGCTGCAGTCCATGGGGTCGCAAAGAGCTGGACATGACTGAGCGACTTCACTTCACTTCACTATGTACTATTGGTTTTCCTCTTTCTTCATATGTTAGTTACAAAGCTGCATTCTTCCATTAGAAATAAATTCAGAGATGGTATTAAAAAATAGGCAAAAATATGTAAAACTCCATAAGCTATTTCAAGTTGGACTGCCATGCAAATATTACCATTCTTTAAAATCAGTAAATATCAGATGGAAAATTAGAGGTTAGGAGCACAATAGGAAAAGTCAAATGTATAAAACAAGTAGATTTTAATTGCATTCAATTATTTCACCCAATCACCTAGAAGCAAAGATCCTCTAAAGAAAATTGCATTGCCTTCCCAACTCCTTAGAGAGCCAGTTTAGTTAACAGCCTACCTATGCTTCAGAGATGACCATGCAGCTTACATGTCAAACTCATTTTAAAGTGTCAATCATGTCCTTTTCAATCTAATTAGTTTGGAAAGTAGTGTCACTGACCTGGAACTATGCAGACCATTTATTATCATATCATTTGATCAACCTAACACTTTACCTCAGTTGAGTTTGAGACACCTGTAGCCAAAATGTAATATCCTTTCTCCCACTCATGACTAGTAACTCTCGATACAATTTCCTATTTACAACTCAATTTATCTCGATGAATAAGCATGGCCAACTTCACAGAAGCATCCCCAGAATTTCCTTTATTTAAAATTTCATGATAATTTAAATAGAAAAGTGAATAAGGAAAATATTTGTATTATATATATGTAAAATATATATATACACACACACACGTTTGTGTGTGTGTGTGTGTATAAGATTTGAGTTTTTGATACCAATGAACTGCTAAAAGGAGAAGAGAAAGAGCAGAGGAACATGCATATATGCTGAGAGAAATATGGGACCTTGAACTTGAGGGAAAGTGACTTTTTAACATAAATTCACAAGTCATTTTTATAAAAGGAGTTTGTAGGTTATAAACCCAATGCCATCAGATGGGCTTGTGTTATAATAAAGGAAAACTTTTCCTGCTTCATAGTATTTCATTAATGAGGTAATTGCTAATTCTTGAGAGGTCAGAGAACACTGCCCAGTGCCTCTAAGGGAGGATCTAGAGGCCAGACCACCATGAGCTTGGAACAAGGCAGAGCTGGGCGAGGGGCACTGCCTTTGACAGCACTGGCAACTGGAAGATGCTAGCCAGTCAAGCAAGAGTTCACCTAGCCCTTTCTCTGTCAAGAGCATGAAAATTACCAAATTTTTGCTTTAGTTTTGCCTATTTAAAAACTGAAAAATACAAGCAGGTATCTCAGATTCAGAGATTTACATACTGAATCAGGGACTGAAAAAATACATACAATCATATTCCACCAAAACATGGTATTCATATTTTTAAATGTGGTTTAAAAAGAAGTATAGCAGCTATATTTAAAGTTATGACTGTTCACTCCAGATTAAAGCAGGATGTCAGCTGCCAATGCTTCCGTTATAGCCTGGGCTTTCCTTTGGGGAAGTTGCATTTTACCAAAATTCCTGTTTGGAGTCAAAGTAACATTCTTCATACATTTGCTTGATTAAATAGTTCTTAGTGAATATGAGTTTACATCTGGTCAAGTAAAACATGCATATGCATCACACTTACCTTCCGGTGAAGAGCCTGTCTTTTGGGAAAAGACAGCATTTACTTTACTCTTCTTACTGATGTCACTGTTTACAGACAAGCTGGAGTGAATTTTTCTATGCATTTTTTGAGAAACGGGTGCTGAAAGTCTTCGATTCTCTGCAGATACGTGTTTGGCCCCGTGGTGGATTCCATTGCCATTGCTCAGACTTGGGTGGCCATTCTTTATCTTGCTTATTTCCTCCTCACTTTCCTGTGCTGCAGTTTGAAGCTGAGGCAAGCGCTGAGGTTGGGCTAAGTGAAAAAAAGAAAAACAGGAAATATTTATCCAGTTTAAAAAATGAGTATTTGAAAATAATCAAAATCCAATCAGTAACAGACTTTCTTGGGTTTCATCCATGATCCTAACAGGGGGTGGGGGAGGGACACGCAAATGAATACAGAGAAAGCATAATTAGGAAAAGAGAAATGGAAAGGGTTCATCAAGAGTAGCTTTACATAAGGGACACAAAAAGAAGAGGAAAAAACGGTGCTTCTTTTTTCTTTAAGTAAATTTAAGTTGGAAATCTGCAAAAGGTAATTCAAAACTCATTCAACAGCTAAGTCCCAGGTCCTATTTTGGGTGCTACAGACACTGCAGTATTATCTGAGTATCCCTGATTATGATAAACTACTCAACTGCCTTTTGAGATGAAAGGAAAGGAACAATGAATTCAAGCATCAAAGCTGGATAAGACAGTGTGTTATATTGTTTTCTTTTTAATTCCACTTTAAATTCTGAAGAAAATCTTTTCCATATATATATTTTTAATTTTAAAATAAACCATTTATGGAAACTTTGGAATAGAAGAGAACTTCCTTAATCTGATAGAACACATTTATCAAAATTTACAGTCAGTGCTGCAGAAGTGCTCCCATTTGGTCAGGACCAAGGAAAGAATGCCTACCTTTACCATCTTACGCGACACTACGCTGGCAAAAGCAATGAACACCGAAAAGAAAAAACATGTCTGAGTCCTGGAAAGAAGAAACATTTTTGAGATGGATACATAATTGAATATTCCAGGAGAAATCTAAGAGACTATACAGTCTGAAAAACTAAGAATTTAGTAAGATGTATACATGATAAACTATATTAAATTCAGTGAAGTTCTATAAGGCAACAGCAAGCAACTAGCAAAGATGCAAGAAGTGAACTCTTTACAGAAACAACAAAAGAAAACAAGCCAACAACAAACAAACAAACAAACAAAAAAAGCCTATAAGTATCTAGGAATTAAGCTAGGAAAAAGCGGGGAGAGACTCTATGGCAAAACTGACCAAACATAACTGACATTAAAAAAAAAAAACAACTAACAAATGAAAAGATTATAAGTATGTTGATTCTGGTAATATGGTAATTATCCCCAATTTATGTAATGCAATTCCCATAAAAATTCTAAAAGGCTTATTTGTGGAACCTGACAAACAGATCAAAAATTTTATAAGTAAGAGCAGTCAAGAATCACTAAGGAAATTTTAAGGAAGAAAAACAGGATTGTGGGATTTGACTTAGATAAAGTCTTACCTTGAAACTACAGTAACTAAAGTAAAAAGTGAAAGTGAAGTTGCTCAGTCACGTCCGACATTTTGCGACCCCATGGACTGTAGCCTACCAGGCTCCTCCGTCCATGGAATTTTCCAGGCAAGAGTACTAGAGTGGGTTGCCATTTTCTTCCCCAGGGGATCTTCCCTACCCAGGGATCGAACCCGCGTCTCCCGCATTGCAGGCCATCTGAGCCACCAGGGAAGCCCAAATCATATAAATGGTTCATATATATCACTCAAATCTTTTTTTTTCTTTTTCGGCCACACAGCATGTGGGATTCTTGGTTCCCCAATCAGGGATTGAACGCACACCCGCTGTGAAAGTCTTGGAGTCTTAACCACTGGACCACCAGTGACGGGGCTTTCCCAGTGGCTCAGCAGAGGGCCTGCCAATGCAGGAACGGTGAGTTCAATCCCTGGGTCAGGAAGATCCACTGGAGGAGGAAATGGCAACCCACTCCAGTATTCTGGCCTGGCGAATCCCATGGACAGAGGATCCTGGTGGGCTACAGTCCTTGGGGTCGCAGAGTCAGATACGACTGAATACACACGCACACACGGACTGAGACAGTATGGCATTGGTCCAGACACAGACATAAACCAATGGAACAGGAGAGCAAGTCACCAAAATACTTGTGTATGCAAATGCATCTGTCTCTGATACAAAGACATTTCAGATGTTTTCAATGTTTATAAATGAAGAATTTAAAAGAAAAATATAAAAATATTTTATTGGCATGACACTAAAAATGGAAAATTAATTTCTTTGGACAACAAATCACAAAACAAGCATAGTGACGAGTGATCATCTATGCTGCCCAGCATTTCTAAAGATCCTCATGGATTTTGATAACTTCCTCTGACTCATCCCTATAGTCCTCGAGTTAGAAGGCACGTATGTAACTTACATTCTACCAAGCAGAAGCGCAACTCACATGCAGAAGTATGGATGCAAGATGGCAGCCACACCCGGGTGGTAGAGCCTCTCAGCAGAGACAGTAAAGAAGGCATGTGTAGATCTTGGCAGTGGGTGCAGTGTCTGGTGTCCACTTCCTAGCAGATCAGTGGGCAAAGCATGCAGTAGTAGTAAGTTTTTTCATTAGGAAAGCACCAATTTGGTGGGCGTGATCCTTGGCTGTAAAATTCCTGGGAGAGTCTATATGCAACTGATAAATATTTTCTATTTAAATTAGCTAAAATGGATTCTGGTTTTTGAAGCTCAGAGTCCTGATCTCCCCACCAAATGTTATCTATTTACATTGGTTAAGTAATGAATTCTTAAAATCAACATTTATCTTGCTGGTATAGGTCCTATGCAGAGTTATCAATCATAGAATTTCAGCAAAAAAACAGCAACAGCAAAAACCATTTGGTGTCAAATTGTACTATTTTATCATTTCCTGGAATTTCAAAATACAAAGCAGCTGTTTTAATTAGTCTTTTCTGTTTAAGATTATGAACAGTTATGAAATGTTAATTAAATCTGAATACTAGGAGGTCTTCGACTTAGAAATAAGTATAGCACACAACACTGTAACAGGTACACACAGAACTGATGATGGTGAAAATGGACTAATTATCTGTTATCTTGGGACTACCTAAGACTTCATAAATAGTTTTGACAAATTAGACAGGTCTTTAGCACACATTGTTTACTTCCATTCTTGTTCACATATGCTATGTCTCTTGAGGAAAAATATCTTAGCATACCAGACTACTTTATTCCTCATGAATGTACACATTGTAAGAAAAAAGTTTATTATTATTCTTTTACTTAACAAAAGCATCCTTTCATACCAAGTTTATTAATGTTAATACCCAATTTATAAAACTAATATATGAACTCTTAATCAGTTTTTTAGTGACAAAGGAGAATAATTATCTAAACATTTAATACTTGGGAATAGCACAGAGTAATGGCTGTAAAATTTATCAAAATGTTTTGTTTTCCTCCTAATTTCTGATGCAAAGAAAAAAAGAAGAAAATGGTTACTTCTCTGCTTAGCAACTATATATGTCCTTCTCAAGGCTAAAATTGACAATCAAGGCTTGTGCAAAAGGAGATCTATTTCTTATGGGTGTGCAATCATTTGATCTAGAGATTAATTTGCTGCTCCTGTAACTTCTTGTATCAACTAGAATGACATCCTAATGACTGCTATTGAACATAGAACCAGTTATGCATATGTATTTAACGGGATGCCAAAGAAGATAGTTAAACCTAATTTGGTGTTCTTTTCAAAGCTCTTTCCAGTAATCTCACCAAATAAATGGAATGTTTTGGACCACTTCTTCTCTGAAAAGAATAATTCAAGCAATTGAGAGCTGGGTTAAGTTGAAATGTTATTGACCAATGCTGTGGAGACTTATCAATAAAAAAATGCCCTGTCATATTCCATAATCCAAAATCAATTTATAATTATTATGTAACAAGCATTGCCTATAAATAAAAATAAAGGTGGTAAAAGATAATCAGGTCTTGCCACCAAATTCTAAAACCGACAGATCTGACCTATTCCTACCATCAAAATTGACTATTTGCAAATTACTGTATATGGTCAGAGTGACATTCAAACATATTCTTAATGATTTATCTACATTTCAGTCCTCAAAATTGTATCTATTTCTGTTGGCAGGTAAATGATGGTACATTCATTTTTGTTTCACTGCCACCTAATTTTTAGTATAGTTTGTATTATGGTCAATAACCAAGTATTCCTTTTTCACTCCAATTTCTTAACATTGTGATTTTGTCAGATGCAAGCAAATATAAGCAAATCAAAATTGGATAAAACCTAGATATATGAGTTATATTAACAGACATTCAACTTCATTGATGCTTTTTCAGAGATGTGACTTAAATCTTACAGTAAATGTACAACTAAAACCAAATCAGAAACATGATTGCATTCTTGAATAAAGAACAAAAACGTCTGACTGATTAAACCATAACTACTTAGCTTTAAATAGATTTTTTTCCCTTACTGTGTAAAAGTTGTGTATGGCTTTAAAAAAAAAAAAAAAGCACACTAATATGGGAACGACACAATGCTTCTTAAAACACAAGTGATGCCTAGGGACCCTCGCTCTCCCTTTAATGATCCACTGCTCTCATTCAGCTGTCTTTCTTTTTTCAAATCTTTACATATGTGACAGCTCTCAAAAGTAGACCCTAGACCATCTGGCATTTTCAGAGGTGGAACTTGTGCAAATTCAGCTCTATTGGGAGTGCACTGCTATCTTCTGCCTGCGTTATAAAGGGACAATAGAATGTAGAACTTATGAGTTGTTTTGAATTATTCATTTTTTTGCCTGTATATTCAAGAAATTTTACAAACTCTGCATTTTGTACTACATAATCACATGCGTTAAAGGTACAAAGAAACTTTTTGACACCTCTTTTCTACAGAAAGCTGGCATTTTGTTTGATATGTGAACATTCAGCATCTGTTATATCATTCTAAACAGGATGGGTGCTTCCACAAAAGACCCCATTTTAAACTTACTCTATATGAGCAAAAAAAAAAAATGTATTCTTGAGATTCAGTAACGAATGCAATACACATCAAAATTTCAAATACCAGTTATTTGAACATTCAGCATCTCCAAACCTGGATAGCATTGGTCACCTGCTTACCATATGTGTAAAGATTTTTTAAAAAATCATTTCTCACACAATGCAGCATGATTGTAATTTTAACATCCATGATGAATAGTTACAAATGTCTTAAGAAATACTATGCTTTCTAGGTTCAAATATTTTCAATCAGGAAGGAAACCGATAGAATTAGATCTAGTGATTTTCAATAAGAATAATAAGTATGGGAGTAATGAGTCAATAGCATGAACTTCTTTTGATAATTTAAAAAAAAACTGGGTGATACTGGAGCTAGTAATAACTATACTTGAGACTGCAGCTGCTGGAGGAGCAATATAAAGCAACGTTCTGCTATAACATATAATCTATTAGCATGTGCAAGTCATCTTCAGTTGCTGGTCTCTTTACACAAGTCAGATTTAATAAAATTACAAAAGAATTCTCATGCCATTTAGTCAGTTTAAATGGCTGTTGCACATATCCAAAAAAAAAAAAAAAAAAAACCACCTGAATTAAACGCTTAGGATTTAAAATTGTCAGTAACAAAATGATCAAAATAGAAAACGGAGAATAGAATGTGGAAGGGGGAAACTGACTTGGTATAAACCGAATTTACTCTTCCTAGGGATAGTTACAATGCTTTTGTTGGGTCCCCAGTACTATGCTACTCCTTGGTAACTATGAGACAGACAAAGAGACACCCACCCACCCACCCCCCAACACACACACATACACATGTAGACTTTATATATACTTATAACAAAATAGCATTTTATTAAATATACATAAAATATACATCTACATACAATAATAGGTTTAAAAGTTATTCATTTCAATATGCACTAATAGGACTAAACTATATTATTGATACTTATTGTTTTAATGTAAATTTAGGCTAAAATCAACTAAAATAAATGTGCTATTAGACAACTTGAATCAGCATGAAACAAACTTTTCTCAGTGTACAGACCCAGCATTCTAACACACAGTCTGGAAGCTCCTGGCAATTTCTGTTCCCTTAGTTCCCCTCCAAAGGCCTTCTGAAATTTATTTCTCTCTCAAGCTTCTAAACTTTTCCATCACATCTTTTCCATCTTCATTTTACTTAATGTGTATACTAACATATTGAGATATATTTTGGAATTATAATTTTTTTTAGAATCTTGACCATTTAAGAGTCCCAATTAAATCCTGTGCTTATGTGACTGGGATATCACAGGATAGAGGGGATTGTTCTTTGATGCTCTCATATAGAGTAGCAATTTTAACAGTGATTCCTTTTTAATTATTGCAAAATAAATCATCAAATGTCAGGGGTTGGAGGTACTTCTTCCCCAAACAAAAGAATACAACTTTTAGAAGTCTGGAGAATTGAGCACTTTTCTCCATTGCACAAAGAACATTTAGGAAGTACTTGAACATCTTTAAGTATAGTCTGGAAGAGGGTGACTGCTAGCTGTTTCCCGGATCCATCCTCCCCATCTTTCCCGGCTATGGCGCTAACCCATTTCCCAGCATTCCTTGCAGTTTGTTTCAGCCACGTGACCGTGTTTGCTCTGAAGGGCTGAAGAGAAGAATTTATTTCTGTCACTTCTAGGCCTAGACCTTACAACTTGGGTATGTCCTCCTTATGCTTCTTTTTCCTTGCACTTGGCAGCAACCCAGCTTTGACCACGGCTGAGGGAAATACCTTAAGGGATATTGGAGAAACCAAACAGCAAGAATCTGCATGGCAGCAGAGGAGAGCCTCTTACTGACCTGGAATGCTCATCTCATGCTGTTACATAAGAAATAAACTTGAATTTAGCCATGGGATTAATGCTGCGACTCATGATAAAACATAGCTTCTACCAATGCCTATGAACAACTACGTAAAGTACATCTACATATAATATACATAAACTGTCCCTAGCCCCAAAGATCCAAAAGACATCATACTTCACTAGCGAAAAAGAAGCAAAACAATCTAATAGTAGTGGAAAGACCACTGCTGAATACATAGACTCTGCTGGATCTTAGAAAGCAACTGCTCAACTTTATAAGGTGGGAGCCAGTTATCACTGAGGGATAATCATGCATGTTGTGATTCTGTAGGCAAAGTATCCCAGCCTTACTCCACCACTCTAGCACAGTGATACAACTCTGTCAAATTCTACCTTTACCATGGCTAGAAGGAAATCCAGCAGGGTGACCAACCATCCCAGCTTGCTCAGGACTGAAGGAGGTGCTGGAAGGCAGAACTAATGGTTTTAGAACTAGGACAGTCCCAGGCAAACTGGGACCAGTCAGTCACCTTAATATCAGGAGAATTTGTACACAAGTATTTTCTTCAACAAGATACTAGCAACAACAATAGTGGGAAGTGTGTACGCTTTGACAAACAAGACCCACTAAGGCTTGAATTTTGGAGCCAGTATTTCCTGGTTCTCTGAGCTTGAGAAAATTACTGCATCCCCCTGGGCAGTAGGATGTTCATTGCCAAAATGAGAGGAGATGATAGATCTCATGGACCTGGAAGGGTTTGTCTTCCCAGTTCCACCCTACTGATCTCTCCCTCCTCACTCTCCCCTACTTAACCCACACCCCATTTGATTCTGATTTATTAGTTGGCTTTTATTTTTTATTCTGTGTTACCAGATACTTTCCTCCCTTATAAGTCAACCCCAAACCTTCTGGTAAATAAGCAGATTTCAAATAAATATACAGAGAAATAAATTTAAAAAATAAAGACCATTAGCAAAAGTGATCTACATTTTCTTTTTAATATCTTCATGTATTACAGAAAAGTCCCCAGGGAGTACACCAAAGAATAATACAAATCTTTATTACATCCCCTCCAAGTGGAGCTTTTGTTGCATCATGTTTTTATCCTCAAATGGATGACAAATTTGGCTTCACTTCATGCCAGCCTTTGAATATCATAGTTTTTACTTAACTTACCTGGATAAGAGGAGCCCATCACCCATACATTTGAGAATAGACTATTTTCAGTTTAAGTTAGCAGGTTTCATTATGGATTGCTGTCTGCAAGCTTCATTTATTAAAAGAACATATTGTCCACCTATATAATCCCATAGTGAAGACGGGGCCTCTGGTTGCTGTGGTCTCCTTTGTTCTCTGACTCAATAGGTATTTTCCATCATTTGATTTAACTGATAAAGTGACCTCTGCTTATAAGTATTTATAATTCTATGTGTGTGTGTGCTAATCGCTCAGTTGTATCCGACTCTTGCAACCCCATGGACTGTAGCTTCCTAGGCTCCTCTGTCCATAGGGATTCTCCAAGCAAGAATACTGCAGTGGGTTGCCATTTCTTTCTCCAGTTATAATTGTATAGTAAACATATACATAAATATGTTAATATTTTACAGAGAATAAATAGCCTAAACAGTGCTTTCTGTATGCCTGAAAACACATTAATAAAAAGATAGCACAATCCAAAAATCTATTTTACCTAAGGCCATGGCAACCCACTCCAGTATCCTTGCCTGGAGAATCCCACGGACAAAGGAGCCTGGTAGGCTACAGTCATGGGGTCGCAAAGAGTCGGACGTGACTGAGCGACTCACACACACACACATATATACATATACATGGAATACGTTTAGGTACAAAGGGATTTCCTTTGTGTGTTTTATTTTAAGATCAATTAGTGGGCAAGCAGAAGTTTGAAAAGTCCTACTGTTATCATGTTATGTTTCAACAAATAGAAGTTTTTTTCTCAAAATTCTCAAAACAATAGTAAGTTAGGAAGTATCAGGTAGTTACACCTCACTTCAAAAGTCATACCATTAATTAAACATTTTATTGACCTTGCTAGTATTTCACCATGAGGCTTATAGGGAAAGATTTTTTAAACTATTATTTGTTTTTAGAAGTAATCACTTTAAAATCACCTGATTTTCTATCACAAAGGGATAGAACATATCAAATATTATCTTTTCAAATAACATATCAAAAACACTTAGCCAAGTTAGCATTTACAAACATTAGGCAGCATATACAAAAGTAAAATTAGGGTGGATGGCACCTAAAAAAGCATATACTGAAAATTCCAAATATCTGAAATTTTCAGATTCATCCAGTTTTTACATACTGATTGCAGCTTTGAAGGACCACAAAGCATATCAGAAGACATCCCATTACGAAGCATGCAATACTCTTAGGTTTCAACTTAACATACACATTGAGATATCTAGATAGGTGTAGAAGTGCTTTCTGGCATAGGTCCTAGACCCAGTCTGCTACTGGGTGCGTTTAGTCCTCCTCCATGTGATAAGGGAGAGGATACAATGGTTAGATAGCATCACTGACTCAGTGGATATGAATCTGAGCAAACACTAGGAGACTGTCAAGGACAGAGGTACCTGGCATGCTACAGTTCATGAGGACACAACTTAATAACTGAACAACAAATATGATAAGGCTCTCTGGTAAGGCACAATACAAGTCAAAAATCCTAAGATGGAGGACTCTGATCTAATATAAAAACCTGCATCAGGAGTAGCATCAATTACTAATTGGCAATTACCAAGAGCATTGCCAAGGATTCAACAACAATGGCATTTGCCATCTGCCTCTATGGAGACTGAAGCCTGTGCTGCTATTGCCATTGAATTTCAACAACCCCTGAAGGAGTTTAGGGTGGAGTGAGGTACTCTGAAAATACATACCCATCTGATTGCAGAGTTCCAAAGAATAGCAAGGAGAGATAAGAAAGCCTTCTTCAGGGATCAATGAAAAGAAATAGAGGAAAACAATAGAATGGGAAAGACTAGAGATCTCTTCAAGAAAATTAGAGATACCAAGGGAACATTTCATGCACAGATGGGCACAATAAAGGACAGAAATGGTACGGACCTAACAGAAGCAGAAGATATTAAGAAGAGGTGGCAAGAATACACAGAAGAACTGTACAAAAAATATCTACATTACCCAGATAACTATGATGGTGTGATCACTCACCTTGAGCCAGACATCCCAGAATGCGAAAGCAAGTGGGCTTTAGGAAGCATCACTACGAATGATGCTAGTGGAGGTGATGGAATTCCAGTTGAGCTTTTTCAAATCCTAAAAGATGATGCTGTGAAAGTGTTACACTCGATATTGGTTGGTTGTTGGTTCAGTCACTAAGTCGTGTTGGACTCTTGTGACCCCATGGACTGTAGCCTGCCAGGCTCCTCTGTCCATTGGATTTTCCAGGCAAGAATAATGGAGTGGGATGTCATTTCCTTCTCCAGGGAATCTTACCGGCCAAGGGATTGAACCCAGGTCTCCTGTCTAGCAGGCAGATTGTTTACCAACTGAGCTACAATGGGAAGCCCACTCAGTAGGCCAGTAAATTTGGAAAACTCAGCAGTGGCCAAGGACTGGAAAAGGTCAGTTTTCATTCCAATCCCAAAGTAAGGCAATGTGAAAGAATGCTCAAACTACCATACAATTGCACTCATCTCACACGCTAGTAAAGTAATGCTCAAAATTCTCCAAGCCAGGCTTCAACAGTATGTGAACCACGAACTTCCAGATGTTCAAGGTTGATTTAGAAAAGGCAGAGGAACCGGAGATCAAATTGCCAACATCTGTTGGATAATAGAAAAAGCAAGAACTAGAGTTTCAGAAAAACATCTACTTCTGCTTTATTGACTACTCTAAAGCCTTTGACTGTGTGGATCACAACAAACTGGAAAATTCATAAAGAGATGGGAATACCAGAAGACCTTACCTGCCTCCTGAGAAACCTGATTGCAGGTCAAGAAGCAACACGTAGAACCAGACATGGAACAAAGGCCTGGTTCAAAATTGGGAAAGGGGTATGTCAAGGCTATATATTGTCACCCTGTTTATTTAACTTATATGCAGAGTATATCATGCAAAATGTCAGATGAAATGTGCTGGATGAAGCACAAGCTGAAATCAGAATTGCTGGGAGAAATATTAATAACCTCATATACAGATGATTCCACCCACATGGCAGAAAGCAAAGAACAACTAAAGAGCCTCTTGATGAAAGTGAAAGAGGAGAGTGAAAAAGTTGGCTTAAGACTCAACAAAAACTTCTTTGTTAGTCATGAGGATCTGATGTCACCATGATCTAAATCAAATCCCTTATGATTATATGCAGTGTAAGTGACAAATAAATTGAAGGGATTAGATCTGAAAGACAGAGTTCCTGAAGAACTCTGTAAGGAGGTTTGTAACACTGTATTGGAGGCAGTGAGTGATCAAAACCATCCCAAAGAGGGGAAAAAATTGCAAAAAGGCAAAATGGTTGTCTGAGGAGGCCTTATAAATAGCTGAGAAAAAAAGTGAAAGGCAAAGGAGAAAAGAAAAGATACACCCATCTGAATGCAGAGTTCCAAAGATTAGCAAGGAGAGATAAGAAAGCCTGCCTTAATGATCAATTTAAAGGAATAGAGGAAAACAATAGAATGGGAAAAACTAGAGATCTCTTCAAGAAAATTAAATACACCAAAGGAACACTTCATGCAAAGATGGGCATAATAAAGGACAGAAATGGTATGGATCTAACAGAAGCAGAAGATATTAAGAAGAGGTGGCAAGAATACATAGAAGAATTATACAAAAAAGATCTTAATGACCTGGATCAACATGATGGTGTGATCAATCACTTAGAGCCAGACACCCTGAAGTGCGATGTCAAGTGGGCCATAGAAAGCATCATTGGAACAAAGCTAGTGGAAGGGATGGAATTGCAGCCGAGCTATTTCAAATCCTCAAAGATGGTGCTGTTAAACTGCTACACTTAATATGCCAGCAAATTTGGAAAACTCAGAAGTGGCCACAGGACTGGAAGAGGTCAGTTCTCATTCCAATCCCAAAGAAAGGCAATGCCAAAGAATGTTCAAACTACCGCACAACTGCACTCATTTCATATGCTAGCAAGACCGTGATCAAAATACCCCAAGGTAGGCTTCAACAGTACGTGAACCATGAACCTCCAGATGTACAAGCTGGATTTATAAAGGCAGAGGATCCAGAGATCAAATTCCCAACATCTGTTGGATCATTAGAAAAGTAAGAGAATTCCATAGAAATATCTACTTCTGTTTTATTGACTACTCTAAAGCCTTTGACTGTGTGGATCATAGCAATACATTGGAAAATTCTTAAAGAGAATGGAATACCAGGCCACTTTACCTGCCTCCTGAGAATCCTGTATGCAGGTCAAGAAGAAACAGTTAGAAGCAGACATGGAATGATGGCCTGGTTCAAAATTGGGAAAGGGGTACATCAAAGCTGTATATTGTCACCCTGCTTATTTAACTTTTTATTCAGCTTATATCATGTGAAATGCCAGTCTGCATGAAGCACAGCTGTAATAAGACTGGCAGGAGAAATATCAATAACCTCATATATGCAGATGGTACCACTTTAATGGCAGAAAGGGAAGAGGAACTAAATAGCCTCTTGATGAGGTTGAAAGAAGAGAGTGAAAAAGCTGGTTTAAAACTCAACATTCAAAAAAATGAAGATCATGACATTCAGTCTCATCACTTCATAGCAAATAATTGGGGAAACAATGGAAACAGTGACAGACTTTATTTTCTTGGGCTCCAAAATCATTACAGATGGTGACTGCAGCCATGAAATTAAAACACACTTGTTTCTTGGAAGAAAAACTATGACAAACCTAGACAGTGTATTACAAAGCAGAGACATTGCTTTGCTGACAAAGATCTGTATAGTCAAATATATGGTTTTTCCAGGTTTCATGTAAGGATATAAGAGTTGGACCATAAAGAAAGCTGAGCTCTGAAGAATTGATACCTTTGAACTGTAGTGCTGGAAAAGACTCTTGAGAGTCCCTTGGCCTGCAAGATCAAACCAGTCAATCCTAATAAAAATCAGTCCTGAATATTCATTGGAAACACTGATGCTGAAGCTGAAACTCCAATACTTTGGCTACATGATGGGAAGAGCTGACTCACTGGAAAAGACCCTGATGCTGGTAAAGACTGAAGGCAGGAGGAGAAGGGACCGACAGAGGATGAGGTTGGATGGCATCACTGACTCAATGGAAATGAGTTTGAGCAAACTCAGGGAGATGGTGAAGGACAGGGAAGCCTGGCATGCTGCAGTCCATGGGGTCACAAAGAGTCGGACACACTGAACAACTGAACAACCATCCTAGCTGGAATGTCAGTAGTCAATACAAAACAGTAGCAAAATGGCTAGTTAAAATAAGCAGTCTGCAGTCCTTGGGGCTCAGAGTACCTGCAAAGGAAGGCTGGAGCTTTAGGGGACTTGCAGAAATCTACCCATATATTGGTATTTTGGAGTTCTCCTGGCTTTTGGTAGCTGCTGCAAGAAAACAACAAACTCCATCTAACTGGCCAACATGAAAGTCAACTAGAAAAAGCAGACAGTTTTATTAAAGAAAGCTTTTTTACCTGCAAGCAATACAGCCAAACCCAGGAACACACAAATAAATCAGGTATCCTATAAATCGAAACAGACACTCCCTTCAATAGAGACAAATTTCAAAAAGCCTTCCTTGCCTGAGAGCAAGCCTTGGTGAGTAGAGCAAGGGCTAGATTTCAGCCCTCATTTGCCTTTGTGCAACTCACAAATGTAAAACCGTAAGAAACAGTCTGGTAGCCAGTAATGGTTAGACTGCTGAAGTTCAGATCTCTTATCTGAACTTCAGCAGCCATATTATTTGTGCCAGTATGAATGCAGGGTGCTGATCAGGTAAATGTGATGTGCTGGAAAATGAAATGAGGGGATATTAGGGGTGCAGGAGTGGCAGGAGCCTGAACCTCCAGGCTCTCTCAAGTGCCTCTCCCTCATACTCAGCAGTTCCCATGACTCACTCCCAAGGGATACAAGCTGGGGAAGGAACCTGAGGAAGCATATGACCTGGGTCAAGCTTCACCACCCGCAGAAGAAGAGCAAGTGACAGGAAGCCATTAAATCAAGACCAAAGGAAACAGAGGGATCCCTGAATCCTGAAACAAAAGTGGCAAGTCAAGGGACCAGAGTCAAACTATTTGACACATAACTTTTGTACCAGTTACCAGAAAATAAAGCATGCCACAACCACCTCTAAAGGAAAAAAGGGGGGGTGGGGGTGGGGTATATTCATAAGCAACCAACAAAGATCTTAAAGAAGTTATGTAGCTAGGGGAAAAAAAAAAAAAATTCCTAGTCTAGCAAATAAAGAATTATGACTGTTCCACCTTAAGACAATCCCTGATGCTACCATTAAGAAAAGAACTGCTAAGGCCCCTGCAAGGGAATCCTCCCCAAAGCCCTTCTCAGAGATGGCCATGAAGGACACTCAATAAGGGGAAATTTCTGAGCAGAGAATCCTCAGGTAAACACAGCCACTGGCCACAGAAGCCAGGCCAAGGTTAGGGAAGAAACTTAACAAAGATGCTTATGATAGTTCTAGGCTTTCCAGATGGTGCTAGTGGTAAAGAACCCACCTGCCAGTGAAGGAGACCTAAGAGACCTGGGTTCGATCCCTGAGTCAGGAACATCCCCTGGAGAAGGAAAATGGCGACCCACTCCAGTATTCTTGCCTGGAGAATTCCATAGACAGAGAAGCCCGTGGGCTACAGTCCATGGGGTCGCAGAGTCGGACACAACTGAAGCAACTTAGAACGCACATGATAGTCCCTGGCCACAGCATCTTCTGGACTATCCTGCACCAGGGTGATAGGGACACTCCCTAGACCAATCCTGTACTTAAGTTTACAGAGCAGCTATCCTATACTTCCTTCACCATTATACAGTCAGATATGTTTTAGGCCATAATTTCCAAGAACATGAGCCACTACACCCAGATTTGATTGAGATCAGATTTCGTGAGGAGGAATCTTTCCTGGGAGGAATAAAGATCACCCAGAAGTCTGTGGAATAATGACCGTATGACACTAGCTCTAGATGTATCATAGGAATGTGACTTGTCTCTCATTAGGGACAGGCAGAGTACACAGTTTGTTCAAAAGAAAACTGGATCTCATTAGGTAGGAATATTTTGAAGTGATATGTAGGGAACAAAATGTATCTGTGTAGACATACAGAGAAATGGGTGCCAGTCAGCCAGGGACTGGACCATTGTAGATACCTATTCTTGGTCCACCCAACATCATCCCCTTTATTCTGGTGGTTGTGTAGGTAATAATGAGAACAGAACCTCCATTTGCTGACAAGAGCCCTTCTAAAATTAGTACTTGCAGTTACATAGGTTTTGCATGCAGAGCTGGACAACTTTAGGCATTTGCTGACTTGCCTTTGATTACATAGCAAGTGCCTTAAGGACAAGATTCTGTCTTCTCAGAGTTCCATCAACCTTATCAGGGGCATACCAGCTGACAAAAAGCCTTGTACAATGTTCGGCACCCAGTGGACACCCAGTGAAAATTAACTGATGATGATAAATTATACTAGCTTTTAAGCTGTCACTTGATCCCAGTGTATAACAACCTTCCTGAATAAATCAGGCAACAGTTTGGTATTCAGTACCTTATAAACTTCTTCCTTCACCTTCACGAGTCTAGGGAATTGCTGTAAAAGCATAATATGAGGATGGTGACGCTATAGGAAAAATTCAAGAAACCCACTCTTACAAGGGAATTAAAGATTCAGTTACAGATATCAACTATGCATAGGGAAATACATCAAAAATACTAGTCAAGTGACCTTTTTGAAAACAGCCTAGGAAAAGTCAGTATACCAAATTATAGAGCTTAAAGTTTTTCCTCCTCCCTATAATAAAAGTAAATCCAACTTAATGTACAAGTAAAATTGCTTTCTCCTTGAGATTTCAGGAGTGGCAATGCAAATTGAGTTTCAGTTAGGAGATATGGAATCAGAGAAAACTATGTACTGCTAACTGAACATTTAAAAAGTCAACTTATTTTCAATAGTTTATACAAGGTAAATCAGAAGAAAAGCTTAAATTCTGTTATTATTAATTCCCCAGAGCTTTAAAAGAACACACAATAGTTAAACTTCATTGGTGAGTGTTTGTTATTAGGATGGCTTTTCACTCTTCAATAAATTTCTTTAAGATACGACCCAAGACGAGGAAACCTTTGTACTTTACTTCAAATAACAGCTCTCATTATAGATGATGCTGTCTCTGACATAATCTGAAAAACAGGTTTCCAACCAAAGTTTTCAGAATTGACTCTAAGACTAGGATCGTCCTAATTGTCATGTCCAGACCCAATAGGAGATTCTATATTTCCTCCATAAAGAATAAAAAGGCTGCTTATCCTAGAAATGAACAACAATTTCAGAAAAATGGTGTAATACAATTTTCCAAGCCTGTGTAGGTAGATTCACAAATATACATTTAAAATTCTCATATGTGAACAATGGATTATAAACTTAAACATAATGAAAAGATTTCAATATAAAAATGTGTAAGTGAAAATAACAATATTTTCTCATTATCTTGTCTTCTAAGATGAAATCTCTCCCCCTACCTTCTTACAAGGCTGCTTTAAATTTTTGGAGCCTGATTGGTAGAATGTGAATTTTAGATTCTTGCCTTCACCAACATATCAAGATAATTTTAACTTCTGTGACAATAAAATGTTACCCAAACATAAGCATCAGGAAATGACTTAAACACAAAGGAACAAGCTCATTAACCACATCTGAAGATGAGTGTGATTGAGACCGTTTATGCAAACATTTCTTCCTCTGATTTTGCCATTAAAACACAAGAAATTCATCAAGGTACCTTTGGCTGCATACTAAATTAAATACATTATTGAAAAATATTTGTTGAGTACATACTCTTGTGCCAGCAATTGTGCTAGGGATAAGGGATTTACAGTGAACAAAAATTCCAAAGACCTTGCCTTTCAGATAGGTATTATCTAGCATAACAAGAAACCCAAAGATAGGACAGCTCTAGTATTATTAATTCCGCAGGTTCTATATTTTCACTGCCATCCTTGGCATGTCTACTTTCCCGTCTGACTTTTCCCCACATAGTTACAAGACTCCTTGACACAACTCCAGACACCACATTGAGAGATGATGACAGTCCTTAAAAAAAAGAGGGAGCTCATTCCAACTGTCTCTTTTAAGAATACAAAAATGCCATTCCCAGAAGTCCTCCAGGAGACATCTTCCAGTTTCATTGGTCAGCAATGTCCCATGCTGACCCCAAACTGCCCTCCTGTCTGCTTCCAGAGCAAAATTTGTTAAAGGTCTGCTCTCTTCACCAGACAGGAGGCTCCTCTGTAGGAAGAAGCATGTCATTCATCCACTTGTATAGTCACTCAATGAGCATTTATTAAGTGCCCAACACTTCCTAATATCTGCTCCAGCACTTAGAAAGTGGTCATTTAGAAAAAAATGAATGAAGGAATGGAATAAGAAAACAATAATGTTCATTTTATACCTCTCAATTTCAATCATTTAAATAAAATCTTAAGTACATTTGCCATACCTAGAAACATAAATAAGTCTGAGGAGGCCTTACTAATAGCTGAGAAGAGAGGCGAAAGGCAAAGGAGAAAGGGAAAGAAGGTAGCATTAGTGGTAAAGAACCCACCTGCCAATGCAGGAGACATAAGAAAGAGAGGTTCGATCCCCAGGTTGGGAAGATCCTCTGAAGGAAGGCATGGCAATCCACTCCAGTATTCTTGCCTTCAGGATCCCATGGACAGAAGAACCTGGCAGGCTACAGTCCATGGGGTCACAAAGATCAGACAGGACTGAAGCAACTTAACACATACACACACACCCAACTGAATGCAGAGTTCCAGAAAATAGTAAGGAGAGATAAGAAAGACTTCTTAAGTGAACAATGCAAAGAAATAGAAGAAAACAATAGAATGGGAAAGACTAAAGATCTCTTCAAGAAAATTAGATATACCAAGAGAATATTTCATGCAAAGATGGGCACAATAAAAAACAGAAATGGCAAGGACCTAATGGAAGCAGAGGATATTGAGAAGAGGTGGCAAGAATACACAGAACTAAACAAAAAAGTCTAATGACCTGGGTAACCATGTTACTGTGGTCACTCACCTAGAGAAAGACATCCAGGAATGTGAAGTCAAGTGGGCCTCAGGAAGCATCACTAGGAACAAAGCTAGTGGAGGTGATGGAATTCCAGCTGAACTATTTCAAATCCTAAAAGATGATGCTGTTAAATTGCTGCATTCAATATGCCAGAGAATTTGGAAAACCCTATGGCAGAGGCCATAGGACTGGAAGAGGTCAGTTTTCATTCCAATCCCAAAGAGAAGCAATGCCGAAGAATGTTTAAACTACTGCACAGTTGCACTCATTTCACATGCCAGCAAGATTATGCTCAAAATACTTCAAGCTAGGCTTCAGCAGTACATGAACTGAGAACTTCCAGATGCACAAGCTGGATTTATAAAGGCAGAGGAACCAGAGAGCAAATCTGTTGGATCACAGAAAAAGAAAGGAAAAAAAAAAAAACTACTTCTGCTTCATTGACTATGCTAAAGCCTTTGACTGTGTGGATCACAACAAACCGTGGAAAATTATCAAAGAAATGGGAATACCAGACTACCTTACCTGCTTCCTGAGAATACTGTATGCAGGTTAAGAAACAGCAGTTAGAACCAGACATCGAACAACAGACAGGTTCAAAATTGGGAAAGAAGTACATCAAGGCTGTATATTGTCACCCTGCTTAATATTTAACTTCTATTCAGAGTACATCATGTGAAATGCTGGGCTGGATGACTCACAAGCTGGAATCAAGACTGGCAGGAGATATATCAACACCCTCATATATGCAGATGATACCACTTTAATGGCAGAAAGGGAAGAGGAACTAAACAGCCTCTTGACAAGGGTGAAAGAGAGTGAAAAAGCTGGATTAAAACTCAACATTCAAAAAACTAGGGTGAAAGAGGAGAGTGAAAAAGCTGGATTAAAACTCAACATTCAAAAAACTAAGATCATGGCATCCAGTCCCACAACTTCATGGCAAACAGGGAAAAAAGGGAAACAGTGACAGATACTGTTTGCTTGGGCTCCAAAATCACTGTGGGCAAATGACTGCAGCCACAAAATTAAAAGACACTTGATCCTTGGAAGAAAAACTATAACAAACCTAGAGCATATTGAAAAGCAGAGACATCACTTTGCCAAAGCTATGGTTTTTGCAGTAGTCATGTTATGGATGTGAGAGTTGGACCATAAAGAAGGCTGAGTGCCAAAGAACTGATGCTTTTGAACTGTGTGCTGCAGAAGATTCTTGAGAGTCCCTTGGACAGCAAGAATATCAAACCAGTGAATCCTAACGGAAATCAACCCTGAATATTTATTGCAAGGACTAACGCTGAAGCTGACGCTCCAATACTCTGGCTACCTGATTTGAAGAGCCAATTCACTGGAAAAGACTCTGATGCTGGGAAAGATTGAGGGCAAAAGGAGACAGGGGCGACAGAGGATGAGATGGTTGGATGGCATCATTGACTCTATGGACACAGGTTTGAGCAAACTCCAGGAGACACTGAAGGACAGGGAAGCCTGGCATGCTTCAGTTCATGGGGTCACAAAAAGTCAGACACGACTTAATGACTGAACAACAACAAGCACAACTGCCTTCTCCCAGACCCCTCTGATAAGGCTTCGTCTACTTAATCCTGATGATTTTTAGAACCTGTAGCAACTGTGTTTATCCTCCAAAGCTCCACAGCTATCCCACACACATTTTTTTATACAGCCATTTAGTGTCTATAATTTACAAGAACTGGAAAAATGAGAATGTCAAGTTTGTTCATCACCACTGACCTTGTATTATTTTAATCAAAAGAATGATGTTCTGTTTCCAACAGTAGACAAAAATATGCAGATAATAACTGGAACTAGTAAAAAAAAAAAAAAAAAAAAAAAACACCCAAAACTAAGATTGTTATCTTAGCACTTGAAGATAAAACAGTGGGTTAAAGTGCTGGGACTAAACAGAGGTGAAAAAAGAGACTAAACATTAAATGACAAATAAGACATAGACTATGCAAGTTGAAATGATGGTAAGTGCTATAAAAGAAAACTACTATTATCGGAGAGAACAAAAAGGGAAAATATTTTGGTCTGGATACCCAGGAATGGCATTTCCACAGAGATCTGAAGGGGACAGGGCCTTGCAAAGATTAATGGGGTTCCAGGCCAGGCTAACAATTTGTGACAAACCCTGAAGTAGAAGAGGGCTCAGCACACTGCTGAACTGACGGGAAGCAGAGTGGCTGGAGAATATTTGCACAGCCTTTTGGACCACGTATTTATTGTGTAACTCAATTTATAAACAAATATATTAGAAAAATCATAAACTGTGCTTCCATGAAAAATTCCTGGCAATAGTTTTCTATATATTATGCTTCTTTACTATATAAGCCATTATGATGATAAATTATTCACTGATAAGACCACTCTCAGTGTAACTGACCAGAAGTTGGCTTAAAACTATGAATCAAGACACTCTCAATAAAAGGGTTCTTAGAAAGTTACATAAAGGGGCCATCAACTGTATATAAATGTAAAATAAAACAACAATTTGGAATATTAGGAAACATTTATAGAAATCTTATCCTGTAATTACCTGCCAAGAAAGAAACACATAAATCCATTTCCCTGAAATGTGTAAATCTATTTATCTTGAAATTGGGTGAAAATTGTTCTGAGGCTAGAGAGAATAGCATGAATTATTTGAAGTTCTTTAACAGTAAAATGAATGGTTGTGAGGGAATCTTGCTACTATCCTTATATATCTGCTCAGATTTTAGAAATAATTCTATCACTCTGATTTGTACTTATCTTCATATTTTATTCCAATTCCCTAAATCAGATTCCATTACTCAATTAAAACACAATTCTCAAGCAGTATGTCTCAACCTTTTTCTAACTCTACAGGGTTTATTTGAACAATATACATGCTTTAGTAACATCTTGGTGAGGTTTCAGAAAGCACACTCTTCCTCCAGGGATTCTCCTGTCTTTTGCCTTGCATACTCCACTGGAGAATCTGAAATTTAATACTGGAACTGTTGCAGGAAGGCGGACCCCTTCCAGGGTCCGACACTGGGCTCTTGTCTAACACTCAGAAATGAGTTTTCCGAGGAGACACATGTGCTGACAAAGCAAGAGATTTTATTGGGAAAGGGCACCCAGATGGAGAGCAGTAGGGTAAGGGAACCCAGGAGAACTGCTCTGCGCGTGGCTCAAAGTCTCAGGTTTTGTGGTGATGGGTTTAGTTTCTGGGTGGTCTTTGGACAATCATTCTAATTCAGAGTCTTTCTTGGTGGTGCACGCATCACTCAGCCAAGATGGATGCTAGTGAGAGGGATTCTGGGAAGTGGACGGACACACGGTGTCTCCTTTCGACTTTTCCCGAACTCTTCCATTGGTGGTGGCTTATTAGTTCTGTATTCCTTATCAGGATCTCCTGTCATAAAACAACTCATGCAAATGGTTACTATGGTGCCTGGCCAAGGTGGGCGGTTTCAATCAGCGTGCTTCTCCTAACAGAACCACAGATGGGTAGAATGCTGACCAAAAGCAATTTTTATCATGAAGGCAAACTCTTAAGGAAGACCAAAATGGGCACTTGGACAGTGCGTTGAATAAGTTTATCTACCAGGGGCCCTTAAAATTTCTCTTAATGTCTAGTAATTATTTTCTATTAATATGGACTTTCAAATCCCACACTGCAGTTTACAAATCGCAAGGGGTAACCAGATATTTTCATTGATAATCAAAGATAATTTTCAAAATTATACCCCAGCTTCTGACACTAACTAGTTGATTACCTCTGGAAAAAACGTTTACTTCTTTCTGCTTACTGAGAAAACAGAGGTAGAATGAACGCACTGAACTGCAAAGTATCTTCCCTAACTTTAATAAGACTATAAATCCATGATTCACTATCAACATGTAGAAAAACAATGTATATAGGACATGGTGGATAGAAAACAATCTCGAAAAGGCATCAGTTTAAGTATCTACCTCATTATGACCTTGTCATTTAAAATCTAAGCCACCTAGATAATATCTATTAACATGGTTATTAAAATGTTCTTCTTTTTCTAGAGAAAGAAGATGAGGCAGGGAGAAGGTATGACACCATAAACATAGACATTCATTGGGAGCAAGATGAACCTGAAGGGGTGGTAGTAGAGCACTCTTCCATGCACAGCCAACAATGACTAATCTAACAAGGTCCACAGCTGAGGGACGCACTAGTGACTGTGGTAGGTAGCTCACAGGAGGTAAGGTGAAATCTGGTTTTTTTCCCCCCAAAATTGGAAAACTAATGAACAGAAGAAAATATGGAAATAAGTACTTTTCTCTGGTCTGTAATATTTGGTTCATGACCATCAATGATTAAGGGGAAAGGAGGCTGGGACTGTGTCCGTCTTGTCATGCAGGGAGCTGACTGTCAACAAGCACCCTGTGGCCGGTAAGTCACTTGCCCTTGTGCTCTGCTACGCCGGGTGCCCAGGGTCTGGGGCCTCCCTGGTTTAAATTCTCCAGTGCATCACTCTTTCGTTGTTTGTGAGGGTGGGAGTGGGGGTAACACAGCTGCTCAGATTCAGAGCGGGGAGGGATCTGACGGTCTAAGCTTTGTGTATGCACACTTTTCACTTGCTCTCTTCTTCCCCAGTCCAAATTTAACCCCAGACTCCAAGAGCCCTGGTATCTCCAAAATCTTAAGCTTTTAGTGGGTAATAAATGTTGTACTGCATCATAAGAGTAAGTGACACTTGGTTGGGGCTTTCAGTGCTACTAAGTCAGATATTATTTTTCCATCTCCTTTCCATGTTCCAGAAAATTAACATTCCTGATCCACTGTTGTATCCTTGTCTGTTCTCTATCTCCTCAAATTCATGTCTTTTTAAATATTATTATTAATTTACTATCATTTAAGGGATATTTCCTAAGAGAAAGGGATATATGTTCAATGTGCCATGTTGAACAAAACATGTTTTATTTTTTAAACTGAACTGAAAAAGACTCAGGGAAATTTGGCAAAATGTTAACACTTGTTAAAGCTGAACATGGTTGGTATCTTTGTATTTGCATATTGGTTCCCATTTTTAAAGTAGTTAATTTAGCATTAAGATAAGTCAGAATTCCATTTATTAAGCACATAAATCCACACAGAAGTGAATTCCAATTGATTAGTAACATAGGTAGAAGCACCATTTTATACTGAAAACACTAATACAAGAGGTAGTACCAGGAACTAAAGACAAAAAGACTATTCTTTTTGTAGAAGAATATTCTCTTGTATGGGGCTTCCCTGGTAAGTCTGTTGGTAAAGAATCTGCCTGCAATGCAGGAGACCTGGGTTCAATCCCTGGGTTGGGAATATCCCCTGGAGGAGGGCAAGGCAACCCATTCCAATATTCCAACCTGGAGAATCCCCAGGGACAGAGGAGCCTGGCAGGCTACAGTCCATGTGGTTGCAAAGAGTCGGACATGACTGAGCGCCTAGACATAGCACAGCATTCTCTTGTGTATATTTCTTATCTGATTGAGAGGCTTCATTTATTTTAAAATTAATATTCAGTTTTAAAGATAAGAAAGATCTGTGCAGTGCACATTTTCTGATGATTTGTTTTGGGTAGTTATTTTTAGGGTCATATGAAAGAGGCCAAGGTGTTGAGTAACTTGTCTCTTCCCCCTGCTCCAGGATAACCAGTGAGAGAATCCAGAGAATCACACACCATTTTTTTTTTTTTCCTGGTCCTCTAACTTAATACATTTCTGGATTAGCCTAAAAATGCAATTACAGAAGAGATTCCATGCTTTTCAAGGCATAACTCAAAGGGGTCCTGTGTTTTGACCTTTAACCCAGGGACTAGTTACTCTCATCATTATTATATAATACTCACTTATAAACTTAGACTTCATATTTCGATTTCGATTTCCATGTTTGACCCTTCACCAACCTCACGTGGTAGTGAGGGAAGGTACTCCTTCCATCTATATTCTCGAGATGCAGAAGCTGAAGCTGGATGGTGAGTGACTTCCCCAGTGCCACACAGCTAATGGGTTTTAGGCAAGATTAGAATCCAAATCACAGGACTCCACCCCTTACTGTTCTACACACATACACAGCTTTTCTCTGAGCACCACTGTTACATGCTGCTGCTTTACTACCAGAAGGCGCACTCCTGTCAAGATGGAACTGGGAGACAAATCAGTCAAGATTTTGACTATTACTGCATTTTCACTTTCCTTCAAATGCTTTGTCTATTGAGAATTTGGGAGCCAAGCTAACTGGCTTGCCAAATATATACTTTCCTTGACTTTAAAAAAAACCACTATGCCATGTTTATATCCATCATCAGTTATACCTCTAGTTCTTCCAAAGTCTTCATACATAATCATTAATAGTATGTGAGATTTCAGGGTTAGTTTGCAAGGCATACTAGAGTGGATTCCATCAAGCCCGACTAACTGGAAACTCTCAAAATTGAAGCAGCCCTTATGAAGACTTATACAAATTAAGTCATCTAAATAAATAAACTTCTTTATAACATTCTGCAAGGAACTAAGTTTCCACCCCCACATCCCACCCCCAGACCCCAGCCAAAGGACCAAGTTTTAATATCGTGTGCCAAAAAAAAAATCATAGATATACACTGAGGGTGAAGATGTACATAGTAATAAGCCTCTTTTCCAACAGAACATCCACACTATTTTCACATTTGTATTAATATGCAAAGAAGTAAAAACAACACTACACCTACAACTAAAAGGGAAAATAATAAAACTATCCTGAAATGATTTAACAACGTCATCCTTACCCCCTCAAGAAATGTTATTCCAGGACTCTAAACTATCCATTTTTCAACTCATTGTAATTTACTGTTTCATACACTAAAATGGACACTAAAATCTGTCATTATTACTGGCCAAACTATAATCGCAGCTACTCAGCCTGTCAGAACTGTAGATTCTGACTCTGTGAGCTAAGTTATCCTAGTTTGTTTTTTAGGTCCAAGAAGTAGTGGTTGGGCTTTTGTTTGTTTTTAGTTAAAAAAAAAATGCAGAAAATGAATACTCCCACATGTTTGTGCTTTTAGCACATTAAATATGCACTCTGAATGGTTCCACATAAATATGTTTACTTTAACACTGTAGATGTCACCAGAAAAACAAACTAAATTGAAGAGTTCTTCCCAGTGAGTATTGTAACAAACCCGTCATTTTCTGTAGGCCTAATGGGGACAAGGAGCTGATCATGAACTCAGTGTTTATCAAAATAAGCAAACCTGAGAAAAACAATGAGGAGCAGAGTGATGAATCTTTGGCTACGTAATGGAATCCATTTCTCAGGAAGAAAACTCTTGAACATATTTAAAATGATGATGATGAAAGTGAAATATTTTATTTATGTGTCTCAAAAAATTGAGTTGATGGTAAACCGCTTGCATAGGATCTTCTACTATATATATTAGGTATACTATAACTTGATTAAAGTCCATGATAAATTGAAACCTTTGAACAAAGTCCGTCAAGGTTAGAATGATTAGGTTTTCTACTGTGTAAGTATGGAATATTTATTCCTGATAGTAAGATAGTTCATTCCACAGAGGCAGTGTCTTCATTTTTACTCAATAAAGTCAATTTATTCCAAACTCTATTCCTTCTTTCCTCCCTCAGAATATATTTATTGTATAAATCTAAGTTTTCTTACTCTGTAAGTGCTTATTTTTCTGCAGTAGGTCTATTATGCAGTACTTTGTAAAGAGTTAACTCATAATAACTATATAACCAAACCCTTTTGAATGCTTAAATATTGTGATACTGATTATTTTTATACAAGCAAATGATTATTATTTGGTTTATTGGCTACAAACAATGGTGCCAGAAGTTGTATAGAACTAATGTTTTCCAAGCAGGGCTATAAATATTTGCTATTCTTCTTCTTTATGGTGCCCAGTTCTAAGTAGCAAAGTGTGAACTTTTATATACTAAGAATGGTTTGAAACTGCCCCCAATAAATCTTCTCAGTCTGAGGTTACACTTCCATATCATTGAAAGAAATAGCTGATAGTGCACAAAGTTTTGAAATACAGTCTTCTCCAAAGTATAGCTTCATCAGCAATTTATTTTAACATTCACATCTCCCTCTCAAAGAGAATTAAAACTAATTATGTATTGTCCCAAATGCAAAGATACCACTGATACCATATGAATTCATATATTATTCAAAAAGCTGCTTTTTTTTTTTTTTACTTATTAATATGACTCTTAGGTAAACTGTATCTCCATTACAAGAGACTTTGCTCTACTCAAAGAACAAATTCTAGCTATAATTATCATGGAAATATTCTTTCCAGTATATTTACAAACATTTTGATACAGTGTTTGGAAGGCTGCTTATTTCAGAAATTTTTAACTAAAAGTGACAGCTTATTCTAATTCAGGACTGAGTGTCTAAAGAAGATGAAAGACACAAGTATTTGTAATTCTTCAGAAAAAAACAGGCAAAAGGGTTTTCAAACTTGAAATACCTGATCCACATAATATAAACCTTGATTTTGATTTAATAAATGTCAAGATTACTAAGATACACCATAATGCCTTACTGTCACAAATTTTAAAGTCTTTTCATTGTGCCAGTTAACAAGGCTACATGTATAAATTATAATCATTCTTACCAGCGTTATAAAACTTAAAGTGTTACATAGCAAAATTAGAAGAAACACATTCTGAACGATGTGAACATCTCTTGAGAAAACAACTTCCTCAAAGGCTAAGCCAAGTGGCCAGCACCTGGGCTCTCCCCAGTAGGCAGCCATATCCATCAGATCCTCTGAGTCTTAGAGTCACAACTTAAAAAAAAAAAAAAAGTCTTTAAATGTAAAAACTAATTTTCAGCTTACTGTACAAGCTTATTTGTTGTAGGGCAACACATCTGATCGAAAACTTTAAAAGTTCTAAGTCTGAGCTGTGCCTCAGAACTAATTGGGGAGCTTTTAATAGTTATGATTGCCCAGACCCTACTCCCAAATGATTCTGAGGTCATTGGTCTGGAGTGGGGCCTGTTTTTAAGCTAATGTGGAGATGAGAACCACTGCTTTGCACACAGGAGTATGACTGTAGAATCATATTCCCGCCCATCCACATCCCCCAGATGTTCAGCTTCCATTATTAAGATCTTTCTTTTTCCTGCAATAGGAAAACGCCTATATTCATACCACAAAATGAATGGCAGATGCCAAGACTCTCTGCCTATCTCTTGGAATGAGAACAAGTTTTCATGGAGGCAATGAGTAAATAGTTCTGAAAATTAAAGAAGCCATTTTCCGAACATGTCAAGTATATATTAAGCCTAGCAACTGTCTTGCATTTAACAAAGATGACATTCCAAAGGAGTACAGTAGGCTGCAATTTTCCCAACTTTTTTCCTGACCTAAGACAAAGGCAGGATGCAGTCATATCATTTATAGTGGTAGAATGGCAATAAATATCAACTAGGAAATGAATTAGAATTTTCAGTTTGGAATAAGTTTATAATCTGGGAAAACTGCCATTTCCCCCTGTGATTTTAATGCATTCTCTAGAGAACCACAAACAGCATAGTCCTTAGCCTTCCCTCTGCTCCACCCCCACGTGAGAATCACTGCTAGGTACTCTGAAGATCAGCTCTGCAGCCCTAGGCACACTGCTTGACTTTTCTGAGCTCAATGTCATCTACAGGTAATAATATTTACTCCACCTGACTGATAAAGTTGCTGATAGGCCAAGTTAGATCATGAATATGAAAAAAATTTCATTAACTGTGAAAAGCTCTAAGTAATAACATTGTTAATATAACTAATAAAAAGCATTCTTTGATATGCATGAACTGTAGACTGAGAAATTAGCTCCTTAAGAGAAGCAGAGATAGTCAGTCCACATTTTAAGACAAATTACTAGAGCTTAACCAATTCAAAGCTGTCAGTCTCCTACAGAGAAGCTAAGTATAGTCAAAAGGTACTGATTTTCATTTATTCAACAATTAACATGTACGTCCTGGGAACCGACTCTCATGCATGGCCCTGGGCTAGACATGGTGAGGGCTACAAAACTGAGTGAGATGCCAATTCTGCCTTTAAGGAGCCTTCAGCTCAGTGACAGGGAAGAGGGCCATCCACACAGGCACTACAACTTTGAAATTAATGAGTCCTTTAGGAGAGAAGAAGATAAACACTCTGCAAATCCAAACAAGGGAGAAATCACAGATGTCTGGCTGGAGATATGGAAATATAGGTAACTCACATGAAGCTTGGGAGAAGGAAATCCTCAACAGGTAGAAGGAAGAGCGAGAGGCATATTTTGGCTAGGAGGAAAGTTCATGAAAGGAAGTGGAGGACAAAGTAAAATTTATTTTATTACTACAGTTCATCCAAAATAATTTACTGAAAACTTATTGTTATCCTAGAGTAATGCTAATTGCTGGGAATTCAATGTAAAGCCAGCAAACAGTAGATATGTAATAGCAAAAATCAATTACGAATTGTGACAAGCATCAGGAAGGAAAAAGTACTAAGAGAAATAGGGAAACCCATTTCAGTTTGAGTGGTCTGGGAAAGCCTCCTTTTGGAAGTGACAGTGAAGTCTGGAGGGAGACCTGGAATGCAAAAGCCTATAAACAAAGATACTCAGAGCATCTTAGGGACTAAAAGAAAGCCAGTCATAAATACAGAGGCAGGGAGAGAGTGACAGGAGGAAGAGGAATTTCAAACTAGAAACATGTCCTGTCAAATTTTACAGAAAAAAAAAAAAGGACTGAGAATAGACCACTGGACTAAGAAAAGTGACCTATAAGAAGACTAATTTAGCTGTCTTTGACTGTTCCATGACAGATTAAGGTAGGCTAAGGTATTAGTTATATAGAATTGGTTTTGAGCACCAGGAGCTGATACTTAAATAGAACCTACAACGTCTCAGTGATGAAGGAATTAGGATATAATCGGATTCCTTATAAAACAGTGTCATAAAAAGGCAAGGATAGAACACAAGTGGAAGTCAACCAGCAACTGTATATCTAGTAGTAGCAGAGATGTATCAGTTGACATTAGAGACCACATATTTATACCACGGGCTTCCCTGGTGGTTCAGACGGTAAAGAATCTGCCTGCAATGCAGGTGACCACAGGTTCGATCCCTGGGTCGGGAAGATTTCTTGGAGAAGAGAATAGCAATCCACTCCAGTATTCCTGCCTGGATAATTCCATGGACAGAGGAGTCTGGTGTCTATAGTCCACAGGAGCACAAAGAGTTGGACATGACTGAGCAGCTAACACTTTCACTTTCTTTCATTTAGACAGAGCTCCTCTTCCTGCTACACAACATTTCTGGTCTATGATCCATAGCCCTTGGAACATGAAGTGAGAAGACGGATGGTATGGTCAGCTATCTAAGTTTCAGTGTAAGTTTGGCAGATACAGTATAAGTTCATAGAATTTAGGGGATAGTAAAAGATCATTTGCAACTCCAAGATGGCCATGAAAAAATGGCAGGTGAAGTGAAGGAGGAGATGAGAGACTATGGGGGAAAAGTAAATAGTTAGCAGGTTAGGCATAATTGAGGTAAAATGTAGGAAGAAATGAGAAAGTTAATTTCTGATTTCAAAATCTTAGAATAGAGTAGATCTCATCGGTGGCAAGGTCCAAGGTGTGTCCATATTTGTAAGATAGCTAGAGTGAAACAGTTCAAATGGGCAAGAAATGATGTGATTTCAAAGAAATTAAAAGAAGCTCTACATCAGTCAACTTAGGGAAGCCTGACTTAGAGGACAAATAAGATAACAGTTAAGCAAGCTCCAGGAGTTGGTGATGGACAAGGAAGCCATATGTGCTGTGGTCCACGGGGTCACAAAGAGTTGGACATGACTGAGCTGAACTGAACTAAGCATAGATTATGCTAGAAGCTAGAGCTGAAGGCATGAATAGTCACAACAATATTATACCCAACACACGTTTACACAAGGACCAATGTACCACCAACACCCCTCAACCACCTTTCCAGGCATCAGATGGCAACTAGACTCAAATTTAAAGTTGAAATGATGAAAAGATTCTGTAGCCTGAAATTAGCTGTTCACCCTTCCTTGAATTAGTTTGTCTGAGTCCAAACAAATTTCAATTTCATGACAAAAGTATTATTCAATCCTCTATTAAAAAAAAAAAGACTCATATCCATACTTATATTATACATATATATAGTCTTTGAAATTTGATAAATTTAAAGGAATCTTTTGTTTAAAAAATTAAAAGGCAAGTTGTGCATATCTAAATAAACACCGAATGGCTTTTGATCTTTTTCAAAAAGCCAGACCTCAAGTCAACCCCTTTGAATTGGTTCAAGTAAAAAATATTGAAGACTTAAATATGTAAGAATATGGGTTTAATTTTACATTCCCAGTACTAAGTTTTCTTATTCAGAGCAAATTGGGTAAGACTACTAAAAATTTACTGCGTATGGGGGAAGTGCAATGAGAAAAGTCTAACTCAGAGGACGCGTAGGACAATGGTAATTACACCCAGATCACACTATCGTTAGGCATGCTGTTGTCACTGACGCAACCTACATTATCATTCTACTTTGTGATTATAACAGCACCTTGGTAATGTTGAAAGAATACAGAGACGATAACCTGCAAAGAAGGCCTCTAAATATATGACACATGAATGAATCCTTCTCATAGAGACAAGCAATGTATGGGCAGCATCCAAAGATGAGACATACGGTCTTATTATCATCACATCAGCATGAATCAATTATTTGTGACATTTGAGACTGTGGGAATCTTTTTCCTTAAATCTCCCAATCTTGAGAACTTTCTCAAGAACCATGGAAAATGTATTTAATTAAATAACATGCCAAAGCAGAACAAATTTCTCCACCCATTCTCTTCTCTGGTTCACTTAATACAATTTCACCCTCTAATGCCAGCATCTGGGCGTTTTAAACAGAGATTTCCCTGACTTCTGTGTCTCCTGCTACAGAACCCAGGGACTTAGGAGGAATCCAGTTTCCAGTAGAGAACCGTGGAGTTCAGATTTACTACTGAGTCCTAAAGGACTCTTTAAAGAATCACGGGACAAGTCACAGTATTGACTCCCAGCTGTGCTATGGTGAAGAGCAATGGGGCTCCTGAAAGGAGTGGAGGGGAATTCCATCAATCTGCTACAGCCCCTCATTCTCAGCACTGAGCCTTGGTAAAGCTGAAGTCAGCTTTACCAAGAGCTGGATAAGAGCTGGGAACCACTGCCTCCCTTCTTTCTGGCAGCTGTTTTTATAGCTATATGAGCTACTCATGCAGGGGACTAACAACTTATCAATGGAGGTGACGAGTCCTAAAAAACTCCTTCATTCTTGAATTTCAGAAACTTACTAAAAAATTACAAAATGGGTACAAGGTAATATTTTTTGCATACCAGAACTAAATCCTTGCTCTCTCAATGCTTCATTGGCCTAGCCTCATGGGCATGTGACCCATGCAAGAGCATTGAGCAACAAGTTTAAAAGCACCCGTGCACTTGGTTTAATGCTCTGCGGTTGCCATTGCGAAATTCATAACAAGTCTTCCACAAGGGGCCCTGCAGTCTCATCTTACACGGTTCTCCACCTTCAAAATGACATAGCTGGTCCTGTCTTCTTCAGACCCTAAAGAAAGCTGAATCTCCTGGCTTACCTGTGACCTGAGCATTTCCTACAGGTAACTGGGATCTAATGTAGCTTTGGGAAATCAGCCCCTTAACCTCATCATTTTTGCTACACAGGAGAATTTTCTTTTTAAAATATTATTGCTTTTAATACAATTAAATAATTCACCTCATGGGGAAAAAATGCAATGCAGAAGAAAGTATACACAATATTAAATAGAGTCTTCTTCACCAGTATATCCTCACTCAATTTCACATTACCAGAGATAAGTATTGTGAGGACACATCTTCCATTAAGAAAAATAAATAAATACACACATATATTAATTTGACACACACACACTGATCAATTTTATCTTTTTTTTAAATTATAATTCTGTATGTCTACTAGATAGAGAAATCCTTTGAAGTGAAGTGAAAGTGTTAGTCACTCAGTCATGTCTGATTCTTGGCAATCCCATGAACTGTAGATCACCAAGCACCTCTGTCCATGTGATTTTTAAGGCAATAATGATGAATTGAGTAGCCATTCCCTTCTCCAGGGGAGCTTCTGACCCAGGGATCAAACCTGGTTTCCTGCATTGCAGGTAGATTCTTTACCATCTGAGCCACCACTTTTCACTAGATGGAGAAGATTCTTTAGAATCTACCAATAAAGATAACCAGCAACTTCAAATCATGTTTATTATTTTTCACTCATTTCAGAGTCCTCAGCTGCATTCATTCAGAACAGGTGACTGATGGTAGCACAAAGGAACAAAGAGCCAGAGATAACCAAGTGACTGCCTTATCCCAAGCCACTAGGCTATTGTGAGAAATTCAAGAGATTAAGAAGCAAGAAAAACACAGATAAAGCCCTAACTCTGCCATGTTGATTGGTAGAAACATGGATTTCTGTTTTCTCACTTGCCAAATATGGCAATTTTTATGAAGCTTCCAAATCCTCTTCCCAATTGAAGTCTTAGATTTAGGAAAAGCTATTTCCACCACCCATCCTCAGGTTCACACTCAGTCCTTTGTCCTCACCTGGGATTGTTTCACTGCAGAAATCTTTAAGTTCCTATTTCCCATTCTCATCCGTCTTCTGTTTCCACCTATCCCATTCACTTACTGCATCTATACTTACTTTGTTTCTTAAAAAAAAAAAAAAAGAAATCTTCAGGGATTCATTAGTCTCATTGGTTTTTCTTTTTTATTTGGAAGATCCTTCCAGTCTTTACTTCTTTCCCTACCCATTTGATATTCACGACCCATCACCTGAAGCCCTTGTTGGACAATGTCCTTAAACCCTTTGCCCCACTGTCGTTTCATCACCACTATCATTTGCCCAAACTAAAACCTTGGTCTCCCTTCCAGCTCCTGCCAGTCCCTTACCCAAGATATCTTACTGACTGAAGCTGAATCCACTTACTTCCTGCAACCCCACCTGCCACTCTACCCCAGTCCAAGCTACCTTCTTTTCTCAGTTGGATTAATAACAATAGTCTCAGTTGTTCTCTTAATGCCTTCAGCCCTTACCATTTTAATCTACTGAAAAGCAATCATCCTAAAATATAAACTAAAATATAAATTTAAGCCATTTCTACCTTCCATACCCTCCATCTTCCCTTAACCTTTGTTAACAGATTCTTTCCCTCCATCTCGTCACTCCTCATTAACAATTTACATCCCAGCTTACACAAAACTTCTCCAGCTCTCCTCAAACTGGCCACGTTCTTTCTTATCTCTAGACCTGTAGGTGCACTATTCTTTAGGCTTCGAACACTCTGGCTCCACTCCTGCCCCTGCTCTGCCTGAGTTGGCCAACTCCTTCAGGTGTCATCTCAGACATCACTTCCTCTGGAAAGCACCCTCGGACCCTCCTCTACCTGAGCATGTTTCACAAATGTGAACACAAAGCCACCTGCAGTTACTTATCATAGCATTCAAAACACACACTATCATTTCAAGATGAACTGTATGTCTCTCCCACCAGACTAAATTCTGAATGCGGAGACCACTCCCATATCATTCATCACTGTATCCAACACAACAGTTTCGGCAAACTATTAGCACCCCATCATAATGTAACCAATTTTTTATTCAGTTTCAAAGTTACAGTTTGATTCCTAATCCTGAAAATTCATTATAGTAACACATTGTACAAGTATTAATCTCCGCATAAATTCACAGAGTGTTCAGACCCAGGAAGTTTGAGGTTTGAGAACTAAAATTATCTAGACCACAGTGTTTATGGTCTTGATCACTGAAGGTTATTTATTTCTTCAGTGGTTAGCATTTTCATGGTGGTCTCTAAACTAGTTCCCAAGCCTCAGCTCCTCCCTCTAGTTCAATGAACTCCCAAGTGGAAAAAGAGTAAGTCTGGTTTCCTCACTGAGCCCTCATCTACCACTTGTACTTCAATACCATCTCATCTCACCTCAAAAAGATCAAAAGATTTTAGGAATATCTGAAAATCTTAATCTTTAACAAGACAGCTGCTGCTGCTGCTAAGTCGCTTCAGTCGTGTCCGACTCTGTGCGACCCCATAGACGGCAGCCCACCAGGCTCCCCCATCCCTGGGATTCTCCAGGCAAGAACACTGGGATGGGTTGCCATGTCCTTCTCCAGTGCATGAAAGTGAAAAGTGAAAGTGAAGTCGCTCAGTCGTGCTCGACTCATAGCGACCCCATGGACTGCAGCCCTCCAGGCTCCTCCGTCCATGGGATTTTCCAGGCAAGAGTACTGGAGTGGGGTGCCATGTCATTGCCTTCTCTGTTAACAAAAGAGCAGTAGGATGTAAAATGGAAACTGAATGAATCGTGGTATTTGATAAAGGTGAAAAGTGAAAAATGAAGTAATACATTAAATAACATAAATAGGAATCTAAGAATAATTTAAAAATATATTTTATAGATACAAAACAAAAACTAACTGAGAAGGGCAGAGAGAAATATGAGAAGAAACAAGAAAGGAGAGACAGGAGGAGGTGGAGAGTTAACGAGAAAGCAAGCAAAGGAAAAACGAAGGAAGGAAGGGAACTGAAGCAGTCTCAGACTTTTTCTTATAAATAGGCAAGAAAAATAAGGAATAGGGGGAAAGGCTCTAACCAAAGTGTCATCCCTAACCACCTCCACAGACAATACACATTATCCAGAACGCTGCCACAGTTCACTTAGAATGCTTCAAAAGAGCCTTATCAATGAATAGCAGTCAAACTTAGGACTTGACAGCTTTACATCATTAGAGCATCTGTGGAACTTGAAAGTTAATTAAATGAACCAGGTGTAGCTTGGGAGTTAGAAGGCTGTGTGTGTGTGCTCAGTCATTCCCGACTCTGCCACTCCATAGACTGTAGCCCGCTATGCTCCTCTGTCCATGGAATTCTCCAGGCAAGAATACTGGAGTGGGTTGCCATTTCTTTCTCCAGGGGAGCTTCCATACCCAGGGATAGAACCCTTGTCTCCTGCGTCTCTAGCAACGGCAGGCAGATTCTTTACCACTGAGCCACCTGGGAAGCTTACCTAAGAAGGGGGTTAGAAGGATTAAAAGGAAAAAGGCAATGATTTACAATGTTCATCATAGGACCTTAAACCTGAAATAATAGAAGCAAGATGGGTAAAGAATCTCTTCCCTCCTCTCATTAATTCAATACACTTAAGTAATCAAACATTTATTAAGCATAAACCATGTAGCAGCAACTGTGCTGGTCTCAGTCATGGCTATAAGTATTAATGGTCTCAGAAAAACCTGGTCTCTGTACCCAGTATGTCTGGACACATAACCCATCACAGAGAGTGGAGAAAAAAGCCTTATAACTGATACTTGGGCCCAAGAACAATCATAATAAAAACTGATAAATTCACTTGAGTGCTTACCCACTTAGCTCTGTGCTAATCAACATGTAATATGCATTTTCTTATATAACCTTTAAAATGGTACAATGAGGTATATAGAATCAGTACCTACATTCTAAAAATGAGAAATACAATCTCAGAGAGTTTAGGGAACTTTCTCTATGCCATTATTAATGATGCATCCAGGGTCTGGATTCTGGCATTCAGCTTCTATTGCTCTCTAGGACCCTGAACCTAAGGTACTTAAAACAAAACATGGACAATGGTTCTCCCTAGCTTTTAGGGCAGAACCCAGATGAGCATGGAGTAATGCACCTCTAGGAAAAAGTGTGTCAGGGAACTTGAGCTCCATTCTAGAACAGTCTAAAATGGCTGTCATCGACCAATATGGGGAGCCATCAGAAATGGCTTATGGTTATCCACCCAACCCTGAGACCAAACCATGAATTGGTTTTGGAATAACTGATGGTTATAGATTCCTCTCTATAGCAACAATTAAAGCATCTGAACTGTAGCTACATAACCATTTGGTCAACATATTAAAAAGGATAATTTTTCTGAGCAACAAATAGGAGTAAACGCTGAGCACGGTGGAAGTCACCATGACGTGCTCCCAAATATGGACTCCCACGTGAAGAAACATGAAGTATTAAGGCAAGAGTCTCCAATTAACTATGAAACGTAACAGGAGAGCCATATTTCCCAGTCCTATTGGGTGGTACTTATGCGAGGTGGGAGGAGAGCTTGTTTATGCCTCTTCTGTATAAAATGAATTCTAAAGAAAACCAAATAATACTGTGATGTGCGTTCAAACATGAGTGCCACTGAGAAGATTTAAATCCAAACCTCTCAGTTTTCTTTCCTTACATTTAAAGTTAAAAATGCTCTAAGTATAAACAGTACACCTGAATAGTCTCTGCTTTTCAGTATTTTACATAGAGGAAGCATTCTCTAGTGTAATGAAATGGTATTCATTAATGGGTGATCAGCAATAAGTTAGCAAAGGCTGGTAAAAGAAATGAGAGTCCCTAACAGCAAAGCCTCTGGATGTTGTGAGGAAACTCAGCGGATGCCAAGAGGAGGATTTCAAGTAGAAGGATGTAGGAGCTCAGTAAAGAGGAGGCGATTGTGAATTAGAGAGAGAGGCTTGTGTTTTACGACCAATTAAGTGCTTACTATTATGAGAACTAAAACCTCTTCAAAATGAATAAATGGGTTAAATAGAATGGGGATTACCATTTAAGTAGAGCATTCTAACTTTGCTTCAGATCATGGGAATTCTACAAGATCACAAAGGAGAGAATTAGCTGAGCAAAATAGTTTCATTTAATGGGAAATTTATTTCGGAAGGGAAGCTAAGGAAAATTTCTGGAGTGAAGTAATGACATTTAGAATTAGGAGACGTTTATGTAAAAAGTGATGTCCAACGATAAAGTTAAGTAATAAGAATTTTCAGAAAGACCTAGAAAAATCTGAGACACCTGAGGCACTTTAGAAAGAAGAAAAATGTAAGCTCTCCATAGGAAATAATTAGAATAGTAGAATTTGACCTAAATTAAAGGAAAATTTACTCATGCCTATGAGTATAGGCACAGTAACACACACACACACGCACACACACTCACAGATATACTCCTTCCTACCTTAGAAATCCCCCCAAAGACCGAGATCAAAATGTTACTTCTATTCCTTTTCTAGTCTAATTAAAACATGAAATGTTGCCTATTGCCTGTTATCAGTTTATGCATATTATGGATTAAATAGAAAAATTAGTATTAATTGAGGATGTCACTTCACTGCAACATTTATTCCACCAAATTAGAGGACCAGTGATTATTAAAATAAGGCATAGCTCCAAATTATATACTGTCCCACATATGCTACTCTGAGGGGAAAAGCCAGTGTTAGCCATAGAAAGAGACTCTTACAAATTCTAAAATGGAAGCCCCATTCCAGAAATTAAATACCAGAATATTTTTCTCAGAATACAAATGGCTTTTAAATTGTAAAAAGAATAAAAAAATTATTAAAAAACAAAACTCTCCCAAACTTCCTCACAAAACCTTCTTATGTTTTTAATTCTTTACTTATTTGATTTAGATTTTTTTTTTTATAACAAACTTCAGTGGTTGGAAATATCTTTTTAATTTAAATTTCATAAGAAACAGAGCTACAATGCACATTCCCTGACCAGATTGTGTGTGGCCTATTTATTCGAAATGTTTGATTCCATATGGATTTCTGCTCTTTATTTATAACTTCAAGAAAGGATTCTAATAAGTTAGCAACTCAAGGACAACTGACTTGAAATCCAGGCCTTGAGAGCACAGTCCCTCAGGTCTGCCACCTGTGATGTTTTCTAGAAGGACCAGGGAAGGCACACATAGCTGGAAATCTGTGTAGAACTTGTAGCCAGTGGGAGCCACAAGTGGGTGGTCCACTGAGGTCAGGGTTAAAGTTCACAGAATAATTTGGAAATTATTCTCAGCTTGGATCTCGTTTATGAGGCCTGAGAATACACCCTTTAATTAGAATACAATTTCCAAAGCAGCCACTCCCTTGACTTTCCAGAGCCCAGTTATTCTCAGAAAAGTAAAAACAGCCTCGTCACACTGACAGCTAACAGTCCCCTATAAATTATGCCTTAAATGTCCAACAAAAAAGGCAGCAGGCATCCGGGACAACAGAGATGTTAGCTGCCAGCCCTCACTCACCACTCTCAAGAAGAGAGAGAGAAGTTGTATTCAACAGCAGAGTCACTCCCCTTTGCTTCTTGCTTATGCAGCTGAACTGTCCCATGGAAGCTTGGAAAAAGAGTGGGTTGCACATTTGAAAATGTTCCCACACCCCAGCCGGCCTTATTTTTCTGATGATCCCTCCATCCAGCTAACCTCGCACTACAGTGGGAAACTAAAATCAATTCCATGAGAGCCAGCTGTCCGCCTCTTCCACGGTGCTCAGGGAGCCGCACAGGACTCCTGGCACAGGAGCCAGCCCAGGCCTGACTCACGCAGATGTTCCCCTCCTCCCCATGCAGCTCTGAGCCACAGCCTTCTTTCCAGGGCTATTGTTATTACAAAAGATGCACTAGGCCCCAAAAATGCTCTAGATGCTGAAGTAAGAGGAAAACACACATCTCTCTAACTGCAGGGTTAAGAGAGACAGACGCTAAATGACGCAGAGATGGCCAAGGACTCAATGGGGAAAGCCAAAGATGGAAAGTCAGGCTAGCTTAGCAGACGTTAGTGTCTGGGAGTTGGAACAGCAAAAGCTATCAGATTATCAAACTTGCAGATGCTATCCAGGCTTGAGTTGGTTTTAAAGATGACATAAAGTGTTCCATTTTGGAAAATCCACATATCAAATTTTTCTGTAGACCCAACAGAGTAGCCTTTGTCTAGAGAAGTGTGACTGGGAAAATAACAAACATGTAGTTTCTGAAATCTGTCATCAGAATTCATAATCCAAAGTCACCCACAAATATGTGGAAATTCTCGGCAACTTATGTTTTGAGTAAGAGCAGCATTACTGTCTTTGGCCATTATCTTCTGATATCCATTCATCTGTCAATTTTCCCAGCCACTCTCTCAAAGGAGGTAATAAATCTCTCTCTCTGGATTCTTTCAGTGTATGTTAGTATGTGTACCTAGACAGTTGTTCCCAAATACTCCAGTACCCCATGACACAGGCTGCATCATTATCTCAATTAAAAAAACTATTTCATGCACTTTACAATATTTATCACTGTCCATAATCAATACAGACAAGAGAGAGGAGTCTGTTTTAAATCCATTCACTTTAATGATGTGAGTACTGCGGCTAAAATGAGTTTCATCAAATAGCACTAAAACATGACTTTTTTTTAACACAACATGACTCTCCATATCCTTATGCAACGGTGGTTATATTTTAGTTTTTATCCTATGAGTTCTTATTCATGTTTTTCCAAGTGTGGGCCTTGGGAAGGGAAACTGGTGAAATAAATCAATTAATGAAACACACATACTTAAAATTCTATGAATACAGGGGGAAAAAAACAAGCAAACAATCATGCCTCCCAAAAGGTAAAGTTAAAATTGTCTGTAAGACCCTGTCTCACGCTCTCTTGTTGCTGAAAAATCACAGATAAAATATGCTAGTATCTCACAAACCCTTAAGTTTCACAATAGCAGTGTCAACATTTAGAAAGAAGATGACCAATATATGTTTTGGAGATAAATATTTACTTGCAATAATTTTTTTTGATTCTTTGGAAAAGCTGAATAAATCTTGCTCCTAATTTCTGAGTTTCACTTCCTTTCTATTCCCTTCCCCAGTAGAAAAGTGTAAAAAACCAAATAGTTCTAAAATTAAACTAAAACACAGTCACTTTTAGAGCTTTTGCTTGAAAACTTTACGTCTCCTTCTACAGTGTTTTTATTGGTTTTTTTTCTTCTACAAAGTTGGCTTTTCCTTCTACCTGCTTTTTTCTATTTGGTTTCAATTATTCAAAGTAAATGTAATAAGTAACACAAAAAAGTTTCAGTATTATAGAGTTGTCTGAACTGAAGAATTAAATTAAAAACAACAAAAAAAAGTAAAGTAACATTTGATTCCCAGAATAAAATTTTCCTCTGTCTTCTCTGAAAATTTGAAAAGTGACATGGATAATTTGGTTACCATAAATGATAATTTCAGATGTAGTACTCCTAAGGCCATCCAGGCATGGCACAGCACAGTGGTGTTCTTTCTATGTGTACATTCACTACACAGAATCTTTAACTATGTGGCAAATTCATCTTGAATCCACCAGGGGGAATTTAGCGGCCAGAACAAGCACAACCTGCCATCAACATGGATTCTGAATAGCCCTTAAAAGATACTGGTGTTTCTGGACATTCCCAGAGTAAAACAAAACTAAACCAAAGCTTATTACATATTCTACAGAGCACTTTTAAGAAGAGGAAGAGAATAAAAAGAAGCTAAGTAGTGATAAAAGTGTTAACTGTGAAAAAACAGTTTGGAATCATTTGGCCAGAACAGGGACCACATGCGTTACCAAAATACTACTCACTGTCCTCTACCTCATCTCTATCTTTTTAGTTTCACTGTCTGTTTATACGTAGAATTGTCCAACTTCTGCTTAGTTGTTACTCAAGAAGGAATTAAGTTTTGTCTAAATCTCTCTGAGGATGGAGTTCAAAATTTTCAGCTCAATACTTCCTTTTTAAAGACAGGATGAAAGCCGGCAGACAGTATTATTTATACACTGCTTTTACTTCTATATTTTAAAAGACGCATGAAAAACACTTTCAGGTAAGTTGCTGATTTACAGATTTCTAGTAGAATTATATGAGATGATTAACTGAGAGCATATTATTATAGTTATGTCCCTGAATCACTCCAATTTTCTCCAAAAACACTTACTTCTGATGAGTTCATCATCCGAACAATTTCCCCAAATGGACTGGTCTTGCATCTCTCCATGTGTGAAGCAGCTATCGGTAGCTTGAGTTATCTCTCTCTCAGTATTTTCTTTATCACATTTTTCTAAAAAAAAAAAAAAAAAAAGTATTATCATTAAATGTTACATATTTTTCTGTTTTCATTTTTATAGATTTCCTTTTTCCCAAATGCTTCTATAAATCTGCCATAATTTAAAGAAATAGGCACAATACCTCTACTAACCATTGCCTACGTTATTGACTCAATAGAGATTTACTAGCATCTACTCTATGACTGCGCTGCAGAAGCTGCACTAGTGGTAGAGAACATGCCTGCCAATGCAGGAGACTCAAGAAACGCAGGTTTGGTCCCTGGGTCAGGAAGACCCTCTGGGGAGGGCATAGCAATCCACTCTTGCTTGGAGAATCCCTTGCACAGAGAAGCCTGATAGTCTACAGCCCATAGGGTTGAAGCATCTTAGCACACACACATGCACTTTATGACTAGCATTGAAGAAACATTTTACTGTAAAAACTGTCTGTTAAGATTACTGTAAACAGGTTATCAAAACATAGCAAATGATCTGCCATGATAGAAAAATGTGTAACAATTCTACCAAGGATGGAAGTGAGTCCACACATTAGAGGGCAAGGGTGGCAGGGAAAGCATCAAAGATGATGAGAGATTTATTTGTGAGTTTATGGGTTCTCCAGGGAGGAAGCCAATGAGTAAGGAAAAGTAATGTCTTATTGGGAACATAAGCAAAAAGCTGACTATAACACAAGGGTAAATGAATGTCATGAGAGGTCTAGAGCACTAAAGAGATTCAAAGTACGAAGATACTCATCAGAATTCAGAGCTCAAGAAAAGCATGATAGAAAATGGTGCATGTTGGATAATCTTTAAGATCAGCAGGAATTCTCAAAGTAGAGATGAGAGAAAAGCCATTCCAAGTGAAAGAATTGCAGGGCAAACTCCAAAAGCAGACACTTGGGCAAGAGTTCAAATTTTCTGCACTGTGAACTACTTAAAGAGGGATATTAGGAAATAAGAAAAGTCTGAACAGGGACATGCTATGGATATTTGCATGCCAAGGTGAAAAATCTGGACCTAATTTCAAAGTAAGATAAACAAGTGACAGTAGGCGCGGTAGCTTTATGAACTGTCTAATCAAAGCCACACATAGGGGAAATGAACAAACTTATACACACCAGAGGTTCTCAATCCTGCTGCTGCTGCTGCTGCTGCTAAGTCACTTCAGTCGTGTCCGACTCTGTGCGACCCCACAGACGGCAGCCCATCAGGCTCCCCCGTCTCTGGGCAAGAACACTGGAGTGGGTACTTTAACTCACTCAGGGGACTTCTTAAAAAATAGTTTCCTGGGCCTCATAACCTAAAATTCTACTTCAATTTGGGGGTGGGGGACCCAGGTGATTCAACTGTCCTTAAATCCTTAAGAAGCACTGGAGGATGGACGCATCTAACAGGGAGAACAGAGTAAGGGAAACTAAAAGGGAGACTGATGAGGGTTTTGTCACCTGGATAAGAAGATGGGAAAGGAGGTAACTGTGAGAAAATAATTAGAGGATTCACAGTCTATCAAAGAAGATGATAGCTGGAGATGACTGAGTTGTCTTAGAATAGATTTGACTGGGAAAACCTAGAGATCAGGAAAATAATTTATAAAATACATATTTGTATATGTATCTATGTATAACTGAATCACTCTGCTGTACAGCAGAAATTTGAAAAAGGAAATAGTAACCCACTCCAGTATTCTTGCCTAGAAAATTCCATGGACAGAGGAACATGGTGGGCTACAGTACACGGGATCACAAAGAGTCGGCCACGACTGAGCACGTTGGCACAGCAGAAATTAACACATTATAAATCAACTATACTTTAAATATATATTTTTTTAAATAAAAATATATATTTGTATATAGTAGATATTTGGGCACTGTATTATGCAGTTGAATATACAATCAATTACAAAACACATCCCAACCTTCATGGACTATAGCCCAACCAACAGTCTAGTGGATGAGTTTAGTTTTGAACATCTGCAAGTCACAAAGTTATAGCTGAAACAGTTATCTTCCTAAACTTGACTGCCCAAGTCATTCAAGTGAATAGGCTCACCAAAACTGTAAGTCTATGAAAAGAAGAGTATCAGGAGGGTTCTATACAATTAGAAAGGAATCAGAGAAGGAAGAAAAACTAGATGATGTCAAGCCATGGAAGCAAGGAAAGGAAAGAGATTCAAACAGAAGTTGTTAGTCAACTGTATTAACATTTCCAGTGGAAGGAAAAAAAAAAAAAAGTTCTGCACATGCAGAAATTTCTCCTGTACCATGGGGATTTCACAATTGAAAAGTTCTGCCATAAAATACATTTCAACACATGAAAATAGATGGATACTCAGGAATAAGTCCAGAGGCTAAGATTTCTGAATTTTAAAAAATTGGGTCTTCAATGCTAAGTATTTTTAGAAAGGAAAACCGTATTCAGATAAAAGTAAAATATAAATTAGAACCATACTAAACCAACATGTTCTAGATTTATGTAACATTTACTCAGCATTATCCTAGGAAAAACGTAACCTTCCTGAGATGTGTTAGTTTCAATTAAAATCTTGACTTTTTTAAACAACTTCTGAAATCTTTCCACTGCCACAGTCAACCCAAGGCCTTTCTGAGATGATCAATAGAAAAGATTTTTCTAGTAGCTCTACACAGGGACTCTCTCCTCAGCAGAGTCCTACTTTCTTGCTGCTACTGTTATGTAGCTGACTGCCGCCAGGTGTCATGCTAGTAGGCTTGATTCAATTAGTAACTCTAATTGAAGCTGAATGAAATTAATTATATAATTTTGAGCTGTTCAAGTTTAATTCCATTAAAATTAATTCATGAAACCAGGGCATTATGAAGCAATGCTGACTAAAAGAAAATAGGTATGAATAAAGCCTCTAGACACACTTGACTCACATTTGAATCATGTCCAATATTCAAGTGCTAAACACAGACCCTCTCAACTCTCCATTGACTAAATGAAAATGTTATGTGGCTCGTACACACACAATTTTAGTAGTGACCCACTGCTAAGAAGAAAACAATGCTCCTCCTGCTCTGAATATTTACTGAGACAATTAGCTTTTTTTTTTTTTTTTAAGTTTCCTTATCTGGGAAATTCTAGAATTAGATGATCTCTAGAGTCCTTCTCAAGTTGTAAAAGAAAAATTATCATTCTCTGTCTCATTACATTCAAGAAATGATAACTATGTAACTACTATTAAATCACAATCGTCAATCTACCCAGCATTGCCTCCTTTGAAAACTAAACGTCCTTAAGAGTTGTTCTCAGGCTTTTGCTATGATCCTTAACACTCAGAACCAGAGCAAGGCTCAGAAAAAACTCCAAATTTAAACTGACTCACCAATTCTTCACTCATAAACTTCTGTGACTACTTGACTAGTTTGTGTTTTTTTTAACATATCTATTTTTATTTTATTAACACATCTTTAACATTTAATGAAAATGGCAGCCTCATAAATGGTGTGCAGTTATATCTAATATTGAATAAATGCACTCAGAGAGAATGAGATTTAACTGATTACTGCAAAACGGGCACCATGATGTCCAGCCAATCTTATTACAACTTTCAATAGGTTTGGGTCAGCCACTACTCATTAAGAGGAGAAAATAGCAGTTTCTAATAATGGATTTCTGTTATCTGTTTACGTTGTCTATCACTTCTGAATTACAGCAGCAGAAGCCATGGTCCTGGTTTAACTGATTCCTTTCTAGCTTTATGAAGGTTTGTAGGTGCAATTCAACTGCTATTTGGGCCTGAAAGATATGACAGGACCACAAAGATCTCAAAGGCGATCAAATAATTTCAATGAAGCATAAAATCAATCTATCTTTCTACAGGTTTCTGTATATTCATCCTTTCCTCCTCAACTATATATATACAAGCACTCTTTCCCAACTTAGTAAATTTCTCTTAAAAGGGGATCTTCACGATGTCAATCATGCTGTTCTTCCAAGCCACTGGCTCTCTACTGTAGACCACATTTAACATAAAGATGCACAAGTCCCAACTTTAGGGTCCCAATTTGGGTGATACAGAGAAAGGAGGGTGTCACCATCATATACGGCCAGATTTGAAGAGGACTGTTTTAGGTAAGCTCTTTGGTACTATACAATTTAGAGAAAACTTAGGAAGCGTTAATTGCTCAGCTGTGTCCACCTCTTCATGACTCCATGAACTTAGCCTACCCAGGCTCTTCAGTCCATGGAATTCTCCAGGCAAGAATACTAGAGTGTGTTGCCAGAAGAGGGAATCCTTCTCCAGGGGAGCTTCCCAATTCAAGGATTGAACACAGGTCTCCTGAATTGCAGGCAGATTCTTTACCATCTGAGCCACCAGGGAAGCCCTTCTGTACTGTAAAATTTAGAGAAAATTTAGAAAAGCCCATCAAATACTGAGATATAGGCCTTGCTTCTCATCCCTTTGTCACAGTAGTCCAAGTTATCAGAAAATATAATTTTATCAAATCACTGATTAAAATAGAGGGATTTAGTTCTATCCCTATGTTAGGACAACACTAAAACCTAAATTACTACACATAACACTAAACAGTCCTACTAATAGATGAACATTAAGAAGTATGTGTTAGATGTTAATACAACAGTTGAAGACACTTTAAAAATATCACTAGAGCAAAGGACAGTCATATACCACTGGCATCTGCTGCCAAGAGGCTAGCTCCCACACATTCTCCTTTGCCCACACGAAGGAGGGAAACGCAGAAGAATCAGTGGATGAGGGGGAAAAGCTTGCTCCCTGATAATGAATCCTCTAGCTGGGGAGACCAAACACACACACAAAATAATCAAGCAACTACAAAACAGAAGGAAATGAAAACTGCCCTGGGTCCTAATTCTGGGTCAAAGACTGACCAGCTGTGTGTCTGGGGCTCGGCCTCATTCTCTTTATCCAGAAATGAGGGCATTGAGCTGGATGGCTGCAGAGATGGCTTTGTTGTCTGTAAAATTCTGTAAATCCGAGTCTGCACAAAGGCTAAACAATTGAGCCAAAACTTCATACACACACACACACTGTAGGGTGTTTAGAATGGAGAAGAGAAAAATCATAGAAAAATTCTGTAAAGCCCTGGGTTTGAATTAATTTTCAAAGAAAATGACAAGCATAAATTATACCTAACAGTCAAAGGAAAAAGGTAAGAATTCTAAAGGATCAATTTAAATATAATATGTCATACTCAGAAATGACTATCTGACAGGATCAATACTCTATTTTTTATTATTTTTCTAAAGAAAGGCGTGAATGGTGAGAAGCAATCTCTCTCCAATCTTGATTATTCTTGCTAAAGGATATGAGATTCAGGTAAATAGAATTTCCATTTGATTTAAAATTTTATAATATTTTGCCTAGTTGGCATTATCTAATTTTTAAAACTTGAGAGTTTTACTTATCTCAGACAGTTGGGGAATAAAATAACTTAATAGTGATTAACAAGAGAGAACAATCTAAATGTATAAAAGAGTACACTGGATAATAATACATGTAAAATATTATATATGCCATATTAACAACCATTCAGCTGATATGTAGTTGGTAAGTAAAGAAGAAGAAAATGCTTCCTTTTGTTGAAAGAATAAATTAATGAATTTTATACTTACAGTATTAGCAACTTTCAAAGGACATTAATATGTTTTATTTATTTCATCTTCAGAACCCATTAGCTAATTTCATATCTCTTCCAGGGTAGAAAGCCCATTGCAATACTCAGCCTTTCTCCAAAATTCCAAGGAATGGTACCTCATAAGGGATCATATTCTACTCTTTGTCAGTCTGATTCAGTAGTAAATTGTTCTTTAAGTATAAATATGCCATCAAGTGATCTTTAGCTACTTCTAGTTCTGCCCGTTGTAGATAGAAATAATAAACTCACGTCTATAAGACAATCATTCAAAGTATTCATGAGGGTTTTTTTTTTTTTTTTCATTAGTTTGTAGTCAAGCATATTTATTATCTGAACAGATACATGGTTTTAACAAATAAGAGTAAGAAAAGAATCTAATAATGTTGTAATCTGTTTCCAGGATGAAATGAGCTTGCCAAAGTTACCTAACGAACTTTTAAAACATGTACAATACTGTTCATGCCTCATCGTTTTCCAAGAAAGAGACAATATTGTCTAAAAGTCCAGACATTTGAATCTTTCTTGATAAACAGAATCTGCCTGCCAATGCAGGATATGCAGGAGACATGGGTTTGATTCCTGGGTCAGGAAGATTCCCTGGAGGAGGAAATGGCAACCCAATCCAATACTCTTGCCTGGAAAATCCCATGAACAGAGGAGCCTGGAGGACTATAGTCTGAGGTGCCACAAAGAGTCAGACTGGACTAAGCACGCATGCACAACTCAATGAATAAGAACAAATGATAAATAAAAAGACTCAGGCTCTCAGGGACAGAAATACTATCCTTACACTGTGCATTTTACTGGAAAAATGTTTAAGAGCACAGAATCTGAAATCAAGGGACCTGGATCCACCACTAACTACATGGATCCTGGGCAATTTCCGTAATCTTTGTCTTTAAAATGGTAGTAACACCAGTCCCTATATCAGAAGGTGGATGTGGAAAGAAATGGAACCATGCCTGGAAAGTAGAATGTCTGGTATATAGTAAGGGCTCATTCATACTTGCTACTAATACTATATTAAGTGTCATTACAATAAGCACCTTTTTAAAACCTTAGGGAGGTGTTGAGGACAGTATCTATCTACTCAGTAATCCCTATATAAAAACCAAGCTAGAAATCTGTTTACAGACTGAATATAAGGAAAACTATTTCTTCCTTTGAAAAGCTATATATATATTTTTCCTTATGGACAATGAAAATTATATTAGAGAAAATGCTTTCTTTTTGCCTCACATTTGCAGATAAAATTGAATCATTGGGTTTGACCCTGCAGTTATACCAATACATTTCAATTTTCCCTCAGGCTTGGATCTCCTAGTTTCCATTATTCTGTGTGTGTATATATATGCGTATTTTATATATTTATATATTTGAGATATATATATATATATATATATATATATGTATTTTAAAGTACTTTTACAGGTTACATTAAATATTCTCTTGAACTAGGCATAGTTCAAATGCACAAACCAATCATCAAATCTACTTATCTGTACTTAATATGTATATTTTGTGGAAGACTAGTATAAATGATGGTGCTTGGCAGATATCCTTATAAAACTGCATAAAACTTAATCAGTATACAATTTACTTATTTCTTAAAGCAAGCAGTATTAGTAGCTTTCTTTATGCATAAAATTTGGGGCTGCTGCATGCTGATCTACATCAATTAAATATTTTATTTTAACCTATGAGAGATCACTTATAATCTATATAATATGTATATTCTTACTGCCATGAAACCTATATTCACATCTCCTTTATCTGTAAACAATTTCATTTTTACTCTTCCATTCAAATACCAACATTATTTCAGATTATCTATGTGTATTCTGGATTATGAAATCTTAAATAATTTGAAACTAAAATGTTTGGGAAAAGTAAAAAAAATTTTTTTTTAATCTGGGTCTCTATTTCCCAGAGGCTAAGAAATGTGGAAATCTACAAATATTTTACAAATGTAACCTTTAAAAACCAAAGATAAGGCAGCTTTCAGGAAGACCTGAGGCTCTGGAATTTCACTTCCTCGCTGATCCAAATAAAGAAAAAAGAAAAAATAATCCCTTAAGCTTAATGACCTTTAAGAAACATTGCAAAACCCGCCTGCTTTGCCTGATGTTCTAAAACAGATTAAAATTTCATAGTCCAAAACATTTTAAGATTAAAACCAAAGCATTTTTAGCAGAAATGAGCATATTACAAAATTTCTTAGTTTTATATATATATACAAAACTTATCATATAATCAGACATACTATGTTTGTTGAATTAATTAAATGCTTAAATCAATTCAATCAACTAATTGTTATTGCCATTATTTTGAAAAATAGTAAGAATTCTGGGAAAAAGCTAAATTCATTCCTTCAAAGGGCTTCTTATGCAGTTAGAAGCTTATGATGTGTTTAGATTTGAAAGAATGAGAAAAATGACACTGACTCAACTAGTTTAGTTGGGGTGGGTAGAGAACAATAGGTTTTATACACAGCAAATCAGAGAACAATTTTAAAATTATATGAATACACAATTGAATACAAATATGCAAACAGATGGGTGCAAACTGCAGCAATAGTGCAAATTAATATCTCAACAATCAGGGCTCTAAATAAATGAGGGGTAAGAAGAATTAGGCACTTTCCATCAAAAAAAAAAAGTAGTGGGGAGGTTAGAAAAACGCAAGCTGACACAGGGAACCAGGGCACGAGACCTCAGTCATCTTACTCTCCTGCACCTTTTACATCAGAATCTAAAGTTCCTCAGCCTAAAAATGTATTTTCAGGATAACTGACCCCAGACCCCTGCATCTTCAAACACAAGTTCAATAATGTTCTTCCTGCCAGCAAATTCACTCATATTAAAGCCAAACATTCATAAGGCTCATAGAATTTTGAGTTACACGGGCTCATAAAGATCTCTTAACCCAACCTGATAACATAAATTCAGTTCAAAATATCAACATCCAGCATCCCAGAACGAAGGCAAGGAGAGCAGGCATGAATAATTCCAGAGACAGGGAAACCGCCTCAGAAAATAGCTTACTTCAAGTCAGGACTTCTTAAGGATTCAAAGACTTCCCCCAAATCGTCTAAAATTGACTTATAATTTTCACTGATTTATAGAATTTTGTTCTTTGCCATCAGTCTAATCCTTCCTCCATGTGACAGAGCCTCCACATTCAATTTACTTTTATAAGCATGATAATCTTTTTCAGTTCAGTTCAGTCACTCAGTTGTGTCCGACTTTTTGTGATCCCATGACTGCAGCACACCAGGCCTCCCTGTCCATCACCAACTCCTGGAGTTTACTCAAACTCATGTCCATTGAGTAGGTGATGCCATCCAATCATCTCATCCTCTGTCATCCCCTTCTCCTCCCACCCTCAATCTTTCCCAGCATCAAGGTCTTTTCAAATGAGTCAGTTCTTTGTATCAGGTGGGTAAAGTATTGGAGTTTCAGCTTCAGCATCAGTCCTTCCAATGAATATTCAGGACTTATTTCCTTTAGGATGGACTGGTTGGATCTCCTTGCAGTCCAAGGGACTCTCAAGAGTCTTCTCCAACACCACAGTTCAAAAGCATCAATTCTTCGGCATTCAGCTTTCTTGATAGTCCAACTCTAACATCCATACATGACTATTGCAAAAACCATAGCCTTGACTAGACAGACCTTTGTTGGCGGAGTAATGTTCCTGCTTTTTAATATGCTGTCTAGGTTGGTCATAACTTTTCTTCTAAGGAGTTAAGTGTCTTTTAATTTCACAGCTGCAGTCACCATCTTTTTACTTTTTAATCTTTTTACTCTTATCTAAAAAAGTTATCCTGAAAGAATTTACCTTAATGACTGCTGAAATCCAGAGACACCTCATCTACAGTAGTCGCCCTACTTAGCAATTAACTCTATTATAAAAGAAATTGAGGACTTTACCTTCTTCCCCTCTTTTAAAAATAAGGTTATACACCCATCTTTAGTGCTTTAGCATCATCATTATTCTAAGTGCCATAGTTTTTAAAACTTTTGTTACCTCTCAGTTATACCAACAGATTTTATCAAGAACATTCTAACTCAAGCTCTCTGGTTAAGGTATCAACCCATATTGAGCACTATTTACAAATGTGAAGGCCAATGGAAGTCAAAACTTAACCAAAGAAGTTTTTTAATCTGTAAAGGCATTTCTAAGCTATGATTTGAGTCCGATCTTGAAATAAATAAGTGAGAGACGATGGAGAAGAGCATTACAAATAGTGGTGAAGCCACAAATACGACAATAATGAGAGACTCTGCAGTATACTGAAATTGATTTCTTAGACTTCAGAATGATGGATATGAATTAGAAGTTGGGAGATGCTTCCTCTCTGGTAATTCTCCTGAAGGAGAAAACCAGAAGCCTCTTATTTAATTCAACAATACATTCTCTGGCCTTCTGGATCATTTCTTTGGGGCAGTGCCTACTTGGAATTCTCCTTTAAGACCACCAACCCATTCTGGCTTTACAATTTCTGCAATCTCATTAACTTCCAGTTTTAGTCACCTCCAAGAGGATAACTTATAGATCCATTATCTTCACCCCAGTTCCTAGCTTTACCTATAGATTTGAAGTTTTAACTCTACACCAATATACCTTTAGCAATTTAAACTTAACATTTCCACTTTTCTTCTGTCCCTGCCTGTTTCTCCAACTGTAGTTTGTACATTGGTCAATGGTATTCACAGAATCACTGTTAGTTCTCTATTTTCTCCTTATTGTCCCTTTCCCAACAATCAATTGCTAGAACCTGCTAGTAAGTTATAGCTCTCAATTTCTCTTAAATCTATACTTCCTCGCCTATATCCACCACTAGGGCCTATCCTCACTTTCTCTTACAAATAGAAATGCTTTTCTAAAATAAAGATTGAATATGTTACTCCTTGGCTCAGTTTCAGTTCAGTTCAGTCGCTCAGTTGTGTCCAACTCTTTGCGACCCCATGAACTGCAGCACACCAGGCCTCCCTGTCCATCACCAACTCCCAGAGTTCACCCAAACTCATGTCCATCGAGTCGGTGTAGCCATCCAGCCATCTCATCCTCTGTCATCCCCTTCTCCTCCTGCCCCCAACCCCTCCTAGCATCAGAGTCTTTTCCAATGAGTCAACTCTTCACATGAGGTGGCCAAAGTACTGGAGTTTCAGCTTTAGCATCAGTCCTACCAAAGAACACCTAGGACTCATCTTTAGGATGGACTGGCTGGATCTCCTTTCAGTTCAAGGGATTCTCAAGAGTTTCCTCCAACACCACAGTTCAAAAGCATTAATTCTTCAGCGCTCAGCTTTCTTCACAGTCCAATTCTCACATCCATACATGACCACTGGAAAAACCATGGCCTTGACTAGACGGACCTTTGGCTCAGTAAGAATTAAATTCATTTTGCATATGGGTAAAAACCTGATAGAGTTATTGTAACATTGTACATATATTCATGTTGCAAATTCCTACACCTTTCCCATGTTCAATAATTTCAGCTTGTATCTCAGTAGGAAATAGAGAGTAAAATCTCAGAAAATCATCCTAAAATCCTGCACGCTGCTTGGGTGATGTGACGAGAAAAATAAGAACAAAGTAGGTCTATATTTATAAAGACCCAAAAGATTAAAGGCTGATTCACCATGAAAAAAGCAGGCGAACTATTTCTATGAGTAGAGAAAGTGAGGACAGGAAACTGGTTCCCTTGTCCTCTGCCATCTGCCTTCAGGGGGTGTCACCTGCCCAACCACAAGGTGCCTCATTTTTAGAGCTCAACTCTGCACAGTCCAAACCAAAAAGACCTACAGACTGTGTCTTCTTCAGCTCGGATCACTCACAGCCTAACTCAGACAAGACTGACCCCTTGGTATCCTGAGATTCTCTTAACCTCCAGAAGCTCCAGAACTGAACCAGTCACCCTGCAACTGGCCGTAAACTAATCTGTCACAGGGCTCTTATCTTGAACTGATATTCAGACAAGGGATTTGGCGCACACACACACCTTATCCTCTTTCTCACTTAGCTTACAGGTTCTCTCTGGGCAGAACGTGTGTTACACATTTTCAATTGTCACAGGATTTTGTACATAGTAGGCACAAAGGAAATAGTTGTTCATAAGTTTCCCAGTTTAAATATGTTGATATATTTGGTAAGATATATTGTGCTAGCAAGAAAATGTATTTCAGACTTTATTCCTGAAACTACGTAAAAATCAGGCATAAAAGCACATGCATATGAATCATCTTACTTCAGATCATGTGGGTGTGAATCTGAAAACAGAAGTGGACTGCAAGCAGAAACCACAAACGAAATTAATGTTAAAATAACTCTTTTCATAGTTCCTGCTTAGTGAACTCTAAGCAATTAGAATCTATAAAATACAACTCAATTTCCAAAAGTTACAGTAGAAACCTTAGCTCCTTCAGGATGTGTAGGCTAACATAAAAAGAAAATACTAATAGCTTAAGAAACTTCAGTGTTAATGGCAAGAGAGAGGAGGGGGGAAAAGATGAGAGAGAAAAAGGTTATGAGAGAGAATCATCCAAAACACAGGACTGATCAAGGCAGGAGGAAGGGCTGCAGCAGAATTCAACTATGCAAACATCTAGACTCTAGCCAGGGCAGAATCAATCTCCCCTTAATAAAAACTGAATAAAAACTTTTAGGAATAGAAACATAAAAATCATATCCCATGCCTTTATAGGATGGAATACTTACATTAACTCAGAAAAACAATTTGGCTGAATTGTTTCCCTCTTCTGTTTGCTGTTGTTCTAACTAATTTTCCACTTGCAAATGGCCTTTTAGATTGTGGCAATTTATGTTTCCTTTCCCCCCAAATCTTTTATTACAAAAATATAATGCTAGTAAAGTCATTGCACACTGTTATTAGACCTTTCCATGAAATCAACCCAACATGATCCAGGAAACAAGGTTCAAAGAAACAGGAAAGGCTCTTACACACCCAAAAATTCCACAGCTTCCCCACTAGCCCTGTAAAGGTCACTCAATTATATATGTTAAATCCTTGTATGTGAACTGACCAAACAAGGCCAACAGGCATGACTCTTGCTGACCAGAAATCATAGCCTGTTAATTGTACTTCTGGTCTCTCCAGCTCCCCATATAGCCTGGAACACAAGACCAGTTGGTACAAACACACTCTTCCCACACATGCCTGATACTCCTCCCTTGCCCCCACTCCCACTGCTTTCATTCTGCCAATCTCCAACCCTAAGCCAATTCCAAAAATCCATTCTATCTGCTTCTATTCCCAAGGTCCTGAATGCTTCTTGCTGAGAAAAGCAATCAACCATGCTGACCGTGTCCACTAAAAATTCATGCCATTCATTCTTTGTTAAGCCCTCAGTGTTACCGAGCAATCCTTTTGTTTGCCCCAGATGGACTCCCTCTTGAATCCTTCCCAATCTTTTCCACACATCTCAAATTTCTTGACTCATCCTAACCCTAACTTGCTCTCAGCAAATGTTACATCTATTTTTCTGAGAACATCGAGGCCTTCAATAATCTCTTACTCATATGAAATTTTCTCTAGATGATCAATCATCCTTTTCTCCAATCCCCATCTCAAAGAGGAACATTCCCAACTTTCCAAAGACTCGTCTTATCATCATCCCCTTCCTTCCCAAGATTTTACTCTTTCAATTACAAACTCCCACTGCACCACGGTTCCACCACAGGCTCTTTCATCTTTTTTCTTTCTGTCCCATGGCTTTCTTTCCATTAGTGTGTGATGGACATGCTCAAAATTCCCCACCCAAAAGCAGCCCTCTCTATACCCTGCTTCTAACAAACTACAGCTCTTCTCATCTTCCATGGCCCCTAAATATCTAACATTTCTGTGACCAATCCTATAAACTCTCTCTCTGTATTCTTTTCCTTCTTCTCCCAAAAGGCTAGCCATTCCCCTAAATCTGGTCCTCAAGTATCCTCTCTCACTCTTGGGCCCATCCATCAGCTACTTGGTGGTAAACTCAATCTGTAAGCCTGACCCTCACCACTCTCCTAGTGACAGATTCTCTTTTTCAGTGGCCTACTGGTGATCCTGGCTTAGCATAGAAGCAACATGATCAAAAGAAGACTCAACTCCTCCTATGTTTCCACTCAGGTTACAAAGCAAACCTATGAATTACCTTAAATTTCTATCTTTCCACCATCTCCCATATTAAGTATTATGCCGAACCACATAAATGCCATTGAACAAAATTGGTCACTGTGCCTAGTTTTAGGAGATTCAAAAATGAGTAAGTAAAAATCAATGCCCTCAACATTCTCTCACAGCAAGGTAGAGCACTGTCCTGCTTTTGCTATTGTTTTAAATCCACAGTCTCAATTCCACTCCCACTGGTACTCCTCTCATCTTTTGTCAGGCTTTTGTAAAATCCTTCCGCAAAGTCACGACCGTCACTCTTGCCTCTCCCTTCAAAATCATCCTCTGAACTGCCACCAGATTTATTTTCTAAGAACACCAATTTGGTCCTATCCTTACCCTTATCAAGAACTTTCAATAGCGCACTACTGCCTACAGAAAGGATATACAGATTCCTCTCAGGAGGATCAAGGACCTCCTCAAAATTACTTTAGCTTATCTTTACAACGTAACCTTATTTTCAACTCCTTAATAGAGCTCATACAATGCTCTTAGTGAAGTCCTCCATATTCTGTAACAGACCTTGCTCTTCACATCTATCTCCACAAATCGTGTGGAGTTTGACCATGATTCTTGGTCCAACTCAAATCATAAGCTTTTTTTGATTCTTCCAATATGCCCCAGATAGAGATGCTACCTCTCTCCCATGTTGTTTGCCATCACTTTCTTTGTGTCTCTCTATACCTCATGCGAAGAATTGACTCATTGGAAAAGATTCTGATGCTGGGAGGGATTGGGGACAGGAGGAGAAGGGGATGACAGAGGATGAGATGGCTGGATGGCATCACTGACTCAATGGACGTGAGTCTGAGTGAACTCCGGGAGTTGGTGATGGACAGGGAGGCCTGGTGTGCTGCGATTCATGGGTCACAAAGAGTCGGACATGACTGAGCGACTGATCTGATCTGATCTGATAGCACCTTTCCATCTTCTTTATAAGTATGTATAAATGTATTTCTCAAATATACTGCAAGCCCCAGATTTCATTCATCAATATTTTCCTCTCTGTATCTGTCACAAAGCATCACCTCTGTTTATATATATTGTGTGTGCATATATATATGCATATATATATATAACAGAACATTCACAGAGCACCTGAGTAAGGCAGAAATAAACAACGTGAGAACAAACAAAAAGGGTATGGAACGGATGAAAATTGCTATGAAATTCCCCTGAATTACAAACACAAACATATGTTAATAAATGCTTTCCCTATTCCCATCCTCCATCCTGACCCCCAAACTATTTCTATTCTTTGCCATCTGCTGCCATGACTCACACTTGTTCTGGACAGCAACCAAGCCCTCCATTTACCCAATCATTTATTCCACAAATATGTACTAGAGCCTACTTCAAAGTCAACAGTGCTTCCTGCCTATCTCAAGATTTTGTGCTGTCATCTCCTTCCTTAACACAGTCCCATCCAGCTCAGTTCATACCGCAGTGTCCCTTAGAACTTTATTTGCAGTTCTCAGCTCAAATAATTTAAGCTCTCCAAACATTTTCTTAAATTTATCGTCATAATCATTTAACCACTTCCTTCCTCCCTCCCTTCTTAGGTTTCTCCCAGTTACTCCTTCTCTTATACATTTGATTTTTTTTTTAAGCAGAGGGAACATGACTATGTCAAGCTGATAAGGCTTGCATTTCTCTAAACTTACAAAATGAACATTAGTTCCTTTAAGCGAAAAAGGATTTGGAGCATAAAGTCTACAGTGCTTGAAATGCCCCCAATCCTCTTCCAAATCTAGACAAAGTTTCTTATAGTTTTCCAGTTAAGCCTATTCTCTAAAGCACCTGTATTGAAAATGTTTCACTTACCTTTTTCTTAATTACCTGTATGTGGTTGCCAGTATCATTAAGAGTATGTTCTCTATAATAACATTTAATAAAATTTTCAACCATCTTTTTGAGATTATTGAGCTAAATATAATTTATCATTCTGTTTCTATGAGAAAGGATAATCCAGATTTCAAAAATCCAACTTATAAGTGAATACAGATCATGTGAAAATTAGGGACTTCTTTCCTTATTATTCCATAAAAATGCTGAGATCCCTAGAGAGAAGTCCAGGATGACGGGACAAAAATATCTACTGAGGCAGTAGAACAAAGTATTAAAAGATCTATTTATTGGCTTATTTTTATCTCATTCTTTTCAATGTGTATTTATGTATTTATTATCTAATATTCATATATATTTGTACAATAGTATACATAATCTTGACAGGAAACTTTTTTGAGGATGAAGACTCAGGCCTCAGTTCAGTTCAGTTCACTAACTGGGATATGGGATAAAAATGCTGGCGAGCTCTAAGAGACAGTACACATGGAGTGATATGATTTAAAGTTTGGAACTTGAAAAGGAGACGTTTCTCAAGATTTTTTTTAAGGCTTTCTAGAAAAAAAAAAAAAAAAAGACTTTTTAAAAATCAAAAGCCTGTAGAAACAATGATTCTCAACTAGAGATTAAAGAGCACCTAAGTGAAGTATGAAGTATGAAATGAAGTTGCTCAGTCATGTCCAACTCTTTGCGACCCCATGGACTGCAGCCTACCTGGCTCCTCTGCCCATGGAATTTTCCAGGCAAGAGTACTGGAGTGGGTTGCCATTTTCTTCTCCAGGGGATCTCCCCGACCCAGGGATCAAACCTGGGTCTCTCACATTGTAGGCAGACGCTTTACCGTCTGAGCTACCGGGGAAGCCCAAAGAGTACCTGGAGATTGTCAAAAGTGCAGATTCTTGAGTCTTACTCTCCAGATTCTGATTCTGTAAGTCTAGAGTGGAGCCAAAGATGTCGGTAGCCTTGAGAGACTAGAATAGCATCTCAACACCACTGTTATTCCAGGCCAGATAATCCTTTGTTCTGAGGGGCTACCGTATTATGTGCATGGTAAGATGTGTATAGTGTTCTCCCTGGCCTCTACCCACTGCATCCCAGGAGCACCCACCCCACCATACCAAACATGTTTCCAGAAGTTACCAAATGTCTCTTGCAAGGCACATCATCCCTGATTGAGGACCAGAGACAGAAGGTGCCCAAAGATGACACACTCTTGAGAAATGCCATTCTTAAAGGATAAAACGATATGGTAAAAGTCAAAGAATATGGATATTACGAGCATACGTGGTATAAATTGAAATAAACAGGCTTCCCATAAAGGAAATCTGATTAGCCACTATAAATTCCTGACAAGTCAGCTAAGCTTCTAAGTCAAAGCTCTTCTTATGTAATTTCAACTTGAAGATTTTCTCCCTAGCTTCTATTTTAAATTATTTTTAATTAACTTTACTGGCATTTTGCATCCTGCTATGAAAAGTCCGCCTAATAGTCTCAGAGGACTCTCCCAAGAGAGAAGAGTGCATTAAATCACACATTATCACATTAAAGAATATTCCAGCACATAGTCCAATAGTCTAAATCTTGGCAAATGCAATGGGGGAGGGAGGAGGATGCAAGGACCAGAACAGGCAAAGTGATTCACAGTATCCAAAGCTGATTATTCTCAATTCACCCATCTGTAGGAAAAAAAGTTCTACTGATTGTCTACTTTAACCCACATTTATCACAATGACATATATTTTACAATTTGTGCTTCTATACTGGATTCTACTGACTATGTATGAAACCCTGGACAAGTCACTTAAGTTCTCCGGACATCCCTTCTAGAAAGTGAGTCAACTGGACTAAGTTATTTCTAAAGATCCTTCTAGTTATAAGTAGCAAACAGGGAAGCATTTAATTAAAAGGCTCTTTTAACCACGGAGAAGGAAACGGCAACCCACTCCAGTACTCTTGCCTGGAGAATTCCATGAATGGAGGAGCCTGGTGGGCTACAGTCCATGGGGTCGCAAAGAGTCGGACACGACTGAACGACTTCCCTTTAACCATATGGATTCTAATAACTGTGCACAAAAAAGCAAATGCCTATCAAGGTTGATAGCACAATGAATTTTAAGATGCTTGACCCAAAAAAGAAAAAAATGACAATTAGATGAACCATGCATACAAGATCCAGTCTTTTTTAAAACAAAAAGAAGTTTGGCCCAAACTACCCTTCACGCATGAGAAGGTCAATCAAGTCAGTCTTTCAGAAGTTCACCATAAATAGGGAAATAGTTTTAAATCACACATTTACTTTCTAGTTTCTATAACAGAAATCACAAATCAGCTTCTTTGGAGCCATTTCCAGCCTGCAGGTGTGGTTGTTTTATTTGGCCTGGATAAAAATTGGATTTAATTAGCTGCCAACTTTTAAAAGGGAGTGATGATACATAAAAATCCATATTTCCAGTATCTCTTGAAATACTGGAAGATATTAAACCCAAGTGGCAACAGTGAGCTGGACTGAGAAGCACTGCCTCCTGGGCCCAGAGCTCTCCAGGGGCCCTCAGTCCCCACTGCTCCCCATCTTCCCACACCCATCCTGGTTCCTTCTGCCAGCATGGGGCATATGCGCTTATATCCTTATCCGTAACAATTTTCAAAATGCACAAATAAGATTTTTAATGCTTTCAGAGCAACAGAACTGTGCTTGGAGAAGAATCACAGCCAAAGGGGAGAAGTTGCAAAGAAAGAGACCTTGCTCTCAACATGAAAAACTTGCATAGCTATCAATATGAATGCTGATAAGCAGAATGTGCTACACTGTAGGCATTTAACCACCTGAAAAAATGCAGAAAGAAATCCTAGATTTGATGGGAAGTTCAGACTAGAGACCACCCAAATTTACTTTCAACTTTAACTTTTTATGCCTTCAGTTAGTAGTACACATAGCTCCTCACAACACAGTAATACATGAACAGGTTATATGTCTTTACATACATACACATATATATGCATATGCATATTAACACACATATATATGCTATTAACACACATATATATTTAATTTTGTTTGCAGGGGAAGACTTGATTTTATCCTTCTCCTTCATGAAAAGACATTTTCTACTAACTTTCATATAATATTCCATTTTTCTCACAGATTTTAATATATAAAGCTTTAAAATTAGGTTTCTATTAAGTAAGCAGCCATATCTTACCAAAGTATTATTCAATTATTCTTCTGAAAAGATGATCAAGAATCCAAGGACAGAAGGACGAGGATGAAAGAACTCGAGAAAGAGTTTAGAGAAGTGTGGCCTGCAGGCGAAGTTTCTTCACTAGCATCTTTACCAACAAAACCACCCTAACCATGGCAGCTACATACAATTTTCTCCCTGCCCACTTGATCCAAAACTTTTTTCCTTCAACTTATGAGATCTGCTTGTTTGAGATACAAACTTTTAACAAGATTCTGAAGATTTTCTTTTGTAAAAAACTTAACTTTATATTACATTCACAATTAAATTGATGCCTATTTAAAGGATGCAGCAAGTCAAAGTAGACTAATTTAAAAAACCAAACAAACAAAAATGCTGCTGAGACTGAGTCAATTTTCAGGTAAAACATAACCCAAGAGTTTCCACACTGATAATGTGTTACATGCAGTCCACAGTTTTCTTCAGAACATTCTAGAGGTTGGCTTCCTAAAAACATATCATGCGATACCTTAAATCATTACATCTGCACAGATGGATTAGGTATCACTGCAACTCCTACTGACTTTAAAATGCATATTTTTAAAGTTGGACATTGCAGATATTGTTAGTTCTAAGTCAACTGTTTTTCTAGTGTGTTTGAGCTTGATTTTTGACATAAGCATTTGTTAACACTAGTGATTAACAGCTCAAGTGTGAACCTGAACAACCCATCAAGGAGCCCATATGACTACTGAGGACATGCCTCATGACAAGAAAACAACTGCCTTGGCAATATAATGTGCAGAACATGCGCTGCTTCTGGGAAAACGTGTTTATCACTCTAGTTCTGATTTTCTGTATTTAGAAAAAATGACTCACTGTTTAGAAGCAAAAAAACAACGATAAACATAATTCAATTTAACAGCCTTTGAATGCCAGAACATTTTAATTTAGCCATGGATGTTTTCTGCTTTTACCTACTGTGGGTTCAACATTAACTTCTCTTCCCCTTTTTACTGCTTTAACAAAAAGAATCCCAAGAAGCTCATGACATTATTCTTAAGGCTGGGGGGCTGGGAGGATATCAGGCTTGAAATCAAGATTTAAAAATAGGTTTCTGAACCCTGGAAAATTATTTAGTTTAAATGAGTCAGAACCCTTTAAAGCAGAGTCACACTAAGAGGAAGATACATCAGATTAAGATCCTTTCTGTCACCAACCTGAAGTATGTTACCTTCAAGAGAAGATCCTGTCTGACTTGTGTGTGTATAAGCTTCTTATAGAAGTTTCCCAGGAACAGGAGTACTTTTTTTTTTTTTTTCACAGACTGTATTTGTTTACAACTTGGATGAACACAAAGAGCTAATTCATTCTTGGAAAACATTTCTTTTGAAGCCTGTTTATTTCAAAACAAAAACAGTTATTGAAAGCATATGCCTGAGCCATTCCAAAGCAATTGGTCACAGAAACCTGAATTATCAAAGCTGCAGAGGAGCCCACAAGAAATAGAAAGATGAAGAAGGGAGAGTGCAGGTTTCTCAAAAAGCAGCGGCAGTCCTGGATCTGCTGAAGACACAGAACTTAAGTGGTGGGGAAGCGCTTAGGAGCCCACACTGTTGGGTCTTAGGCCCTGAAATGCATATGTTTAAGAAAGAAGTGATCCTGTACACATCCAGTTTCTCGGCAGCCAAAGGAAGGGGGAGTGGAGAGATCAGTGGATCCCGCCCTCTTATCCGGTTGTTGATCTGAGGCTGTGATCCTGGAGAACTTGATTGAATAATGCTAACTATGCAAAAGTTCACTACGACGAGGTAGGCTCAGTCCTTGCACCAATTCCCCATACACAGATTCCAAGCAGTAAATGTGCGAACACATTTTAAAATGCAACAGTGACAAAGGAACTTGCAACTTGCAAGCGGCACTCACCCTGGGCTGGGGCGCCCAGCCGGCCACCGCCAGCCTCAGCCCCGCGCTGGGGCCCGGGAGCCAGGGCTTCGCCCGCGCCGGACATGGGCCGCTCCACTGAGCCCTCGCCGCGCCTCCGCCTAGCTCGCCGCCCTTCGGGGTCGATGCACCAGGGGCTGGGAGGTGTTGGGTGCAGGGAACTGAATGCTTCTGGCGAGGATTGGAAAAAAAAAAAAAAAAAGTGTTTTGAGAGAAGAGCACACCACCCCTGCGGGACATTCCCTCCCCCTCTGCTTCCCTTCCCCAAACCCCACCCCGGGGAAGTTTTGATTTGAAACCCGGGAGGAAAACTGTTACCCAGCAAGTTGACAGCAGTAAGTCCTAGCAGATAGAAGAGGGGCACTCAAGGGGGAGGCGCTGGAAGGGAGATCGGATTTGGGAGCAGCTCGGGGAGGGGATCAGACCCCTCCTCCTCCCGCCAAGAGCACCACCACCTACCTCGGCATCCCCCCAACACACTCAAAGCCCTTTCCTCCTCCTCCTCCTCTTCCGCCTCGGAAAGTTAGCGAGGCTCCGGCAGGGGCCGCAGGTCGCGGTGGCTTGACGGCGGCAGGCAGCCGCCTCTGGGTGTCCCTCCCAGCCTCTCCGTCCCGCTCAGCAGACACCTCAGTGGCGGCAATGGCAGCAGCCGCTCCTCTGACTCCGTGCTCTCCGCCCCCTCTTTCCAGTCAGCTCAGCCCGGCTGGTTCCCCTCCGAGGGGACTCTTGCCCCTGTGCCTCTCTTTCCCCCTTCCACCACTCCTGCACTCCAGAAACACTTCTCGCTCTGTGGCGCCTTTTCATCATATCCGGATCAGAGAGGCCTCGAACTCTTGGCTCTCTGCCCCGAGGCTGGGGGCGGTGCGACCCGGGCTCGGCCTCCGGGTGCCTCGCCTGGCTCTGTCTGGGTCAGGAGGCCAAAGCCCTACAGGGTTGATGCTGGGCGGGGTGGGGTGGGAGTGTCCTCCCAGGGGAAGGAGGGAGCTGGCTATTCCCTGGCTGCCCAAGAGTGCCCCCCACTCAGAGAGTCACCCCATCCCTCTCCCACTCCTGCCCCAGACCCACTGACATTATGGGAATGCCTCGAAGGAAGTAGAAGCCTTCAGGGTGGACAATGCAAAATGAAAAAGTATCACTTTCCGATAGACTACAGAAAGAGAATTTTTGAAACCCTGACCCCTAGCTGAGCGGTTAATCTCTTCATCTCTGGCTCTGAAGAAGTCTTTATCTGTTTTCCAGTTCTTTGTTTATGTTGGTCAAACAGGATCCCAGACAGGAAAAACCTGTTGCAGCTGCTTGAAGACTCAAGAGGCATCCAGGAAAAGGGTGACACCCTTGAGGATGCTCTGGCCCTGGTCTCAAGCCCCAGCTATATCAGGGCAAATATCTCCACAGATGGCTTCTGTGGGGAGATAACCTTGTGGTCAGAAGCAAAAAACTGACAACTCTCCATTTATAAAGGAGATGTTCTGATTGCAGTTTAATCTGATGAACCAAGAATAACATCTATAAAATAATTTGAAGATACAGTGTACTTCAGATAACTTTTGCTCTTTATTCATTGAGAGTGAAATGCAAAATTTGTAGAAAGCTAGAATAAACTCATTCCCTGACTCTTTAGGACAAGAGTAATTCACATTAATGTTATCAAAATTGGAGAAGATGTACATTGGACGCATATTCCTTCTAGGGGTAGCAATAATATCCCAGGAATTTCATCTCTTCAAGAAACCAACTGGAATTGGTTCCAATTGATTAAGAAGACGTCTTTCTTGCCTATAAACAATCTGGATAGCCAAACTTACTTTCAATTAAACCTGAAAAACTGTCTTTGAAATTTCTGATGACAGTTATTGAGACCATATTCTGCCCCAAAAGGCAGATGACATTCTGTCCAATAACCTATGACTAATAAATGCTTTTTTTTTATTTTTAAGTTTAGAGATTTTAGGAATGGTGTGTGTAAAAGTGCCTTAACTCTCTGAAAATTTGTCTGGGGGCCTGGACTGCTTGAAATCCACTTGATGAAAACAGATAAATTCTGAGGACAACTGCATTACCATTGGAGAGCAAACACTGAGGAAACTTGGTATCTAGATTCTATTCTATCCCTATTTTATATATTTCTCTGCCTTTAAAAAAATATCCTCATTAAGGTATTAAACTCCGTGAATACTTACGAAATTATAGCACTCTTCTAGAAAGTCATAGTCAGTGATAAATATTTGTTAATTTAATTTCACACAATACTTAATGTCACACACACGGTAGGTGTTTCAATAAAAACTCCTTGAATTAAATTTAAACACCTTACTCTTTAATGGGAAAGAAATTCAAATAAAAATATTAGGAACAAAGGAGACTCTGTGTGGTAGAATCACCAAAACAGTCAAATACTGTATCTTGCTCAGTAAGACTTTGAGTAAGTCAGTCAACCTCTCTATGTCTTGGTTGCCTCATAAATGAGAATGATAAGAGTACCTCTTCATAGGTCCCATAAAGACTAAATAAGATAATTTTCGGGAGATTATCAGATATGAGGAAAATACTCAAAATATTAGCTATTATTATTAGCAGAAGCACGTTAATGAGTAATGTTGAACTTGGCATAATGATGTCACAAGGGCCACATCAAAATAACAGGTAACCATGCCTGGTATGCATGTGCAGTCTATACACAAACTATCTCAAAGACTTCTTACATCAGCCCTTTCAGTACCTTGCCAGGCTTACACTGCTAGGATTTACAGTTCAAGTCTAACTGAAAGTCTATCTCGTGTCTTTAGGTAACCTCAGGTATTCCTCCATAAGCCTTGTATTTGACACCCAGGAATTGAGTGTGGACTCCTCAGTGTTCATCAGACTGTCCGTTTACCCAGTCCCTTGCTCTATTTGTTCAGTCATCTGTCTCCATACTTAGCTTAGTTCCTAATGAGCACTACAGTGCCCGTATCCTCTCACTCTTTTATTCAGTAATGTGTACTGGGGGCAGGGGGCACTGTCATGGGTGAAGATAATCAATGCGGCCACTGCCTTCAATGAAGCTCACAGTCTAGAAGGAAATATGGAGATACAACCACTTAATAACAGCTGCCGATTGGGACAACAAGGAAGTTCTGGAATACCATGATAGTACTTCTTTGCAGGGAAATACAGTCTAGTCTAGGATCAGGAAAATGATTCTGGAAAAGCTATGTCTCTGCTGCTACCAGAAGAAACCAACAAGAGAAACGATTGCTCCATGCAGTGTGTATGGACATGCAGAGGTCTGAGGACAGCCTAGCATCACTGAAAATCTGAAAGAAGTTCAATGGAAGAGGATAACCCAACGCAAGGGAGAGAAATGGGGCATGGAGCTGAAGGAAGAACAGAGGTCTTAATCAACTTTGAAAAAGGAGGACATGCTTTCCAAATTCCTACTTATAAAAGCCACTCTGGAATAAGTAAAATGATTTGGAGGCACTGAGATTGTGGCTCAGAAGTCCAAGTAAGATATGAGGGATGATGATAGCAGTAGGAATGGAACCCAAAAAGGCTGAGATAAAGGATACAGAAACTAAAGGAATCAAGAGTAACTTGGCAGTCTTCTGCATCTTGGTGGATGGGGGACAATATTACCTACAGAGATGGAAACATTCAGGAGAAGCATGTTTGGAGGAAAAGCTGCTAAATTAGTCATGTAGATGATGTAGTGTCTGAGAAACCTGTGAAATGGCTAATTGGAACCATGCAGTAGGTTGCTGGATAGGTGTCTGGAATACAAGCACACAGATGGTACTTTACCAGCAAGAAGGTCATAAGCACCCAAGGTAAGCATGCTGTAAGAACAGAAGGCCCACACCACAGCTAAGCCCTGAAACTCAATCCACATGGGTCCTTACTAACCCCTCCCCCATTCTCCACCCTCTTCCCAATGCCACAAGACTGTTACCTGATGAGCTTTGAGAATCATCACTTTATTTAGTACTATTACTGCCTGTGCCCCTCCACCAGCCCAAATGCCTCAGGGAGTATCACATAATGTCTTTATTAAACAGATTTTATCATGTCTCATACTATGGTCATGGGCTTCCCAGGTGGTGCTAGTGGTAAAGAACCTGCCTGCCAACGCAGGAGATTTAAGAGACATGGGTTCGACCCTTGGGTTGGGAAGATCCCCTGGAGGAGGGCATGGCAATTCACTCCAGTATTCTTGCCTGGAGAGTCCCATGGACAGAAGAGCCTGGTGGGCTACAGTCCAGAAGGTCACACAGTGTCAGACATGGCTGAAGCAACTTAGCACACACATGCACACACACTATAGTCATCCTGATACATCCTGGTTCCCTGGGGACTGGCCTTCCACTGGAATTAAATACCCTAGCCCTGACTCAAAGCCACTGAAATCCCAAAGTGCCTTACAACCATTGTGCATTCCAATGGTGCCTTACAACCACTCCTGTCTAGTGATGTACACACTCATGATGATGTGATGATATGTAAACACATTGTGAAAGATATCCGACATGAGCTAAGCGAATGAAATGAACTACTTAAAAGAGTTTATAAAGCATTCTAATGGACTGCCTGAGCTTCATCACCCAGTCAACATTCAGACATTTCTTGTGCAACTATTATATTCCAGGCAACAAGTTAGGTTCTGGAGATTTTTTTTAAATGTTATTTAATGTCTTGAAAAGCTTTATTACTTAAATTACTTTTCAGCTGGCTAGAGGCCTATCTGCCTAGCAAAGTCAATGCTTTTGCATAGCTACCTTAGCCAAAGGTCTACAACTGGATGTGCAATTGTGCTTCCCGGGGGGGACACAGGACAATTCTCTGGAATGTGAGGAGGAAACAGTAGAATGAGAATTCATATTTGCTCTTATGTCATCATTTGTAACTTCAATTCTCAAGTATGTTTTAAAGCTTATATATGTATTAGAACAGAAGTATGTATAATTTATAAATAAATACAAATCAGGGGTTTATGCTTAAAAGTATTTTGTTGTGTGTGTGCCTACTTGTTTGCTGCTGCTGCTGCTAAGTCGCTTTAGTCGTGTCCGACTCTGTGCGACCCCATGGACGGCAGCCCACCAGGTTCCCCCGCCCCTGGGATTCTCCAGGCAAGAACACTGGAGTGGGTTGCCATTTCCTTCTCCAATGCATGAAAGTGAAAAGTGAAAGTGAAGTTGCTCAGTCGTGTCCAACTCTTAGCGACCCCATAGACTGCAACCCACCAGGTTCCTCCATCCATGGGATTTTCCAGGCAAGGGTACTGGAGTGGGTTACCATTGCCTTCTCCGACTTGTTTAGTTGTGTCCAACTCTTTGTTACCCCAAGGACTGTTGCCTGCCAGGCTCCTCTGTCCGTGGGAAGTTACAGGTAAGAATACTGGAGCAGGTTGCCATAGCCTACTCCAGGGCATCTTCCCAAACCAGGAGTTGAACCCTGGTCTCCTGCTTGGCTGCTTGGCAGGCAGATTCTTTACCACTGCACCACATTTTTACTTGATTTAAAAATGATTTGTACATTCAACAGTACATTCACTCAAATTGTACCAAGGTTAATTTTCTCTAGAAAACATATATAACTACCTCATTTAGGTGGAAGCATGACTTCAGTAATCCCCAAACCCAGGACAGAGAAACCAGAAATTAATCCCGAGTCTCTTAGTACCTCAAGTAAACCCCATGACGTTCACATAGTGCCAACACAACGGCCACTGACTTTCTCAAATTCTATTAATTTTTTTTTTTTTGGTGCACACATACTTTTCAACAAACTTTGTTTTCTATTGTTTTACCTCACAGAAAATTTAGAGCACAGGGGCTTTGAGAAAAAGAGCTTAGCTCAGGGAGCTATTAGGTCAGAAAAAGTGACAGCAGACGAAATGACAGCTGACAGACAGGGAAGATACAGGGAAATAAATACGTCATAACAACGCCTTTGTGAATTCAGCTCACTGAAACAGGGACGGCTCCTAATGAGGGCCTGAGTCATTAAGGAAAGGTTCGGTTACGTTAGTGCTGCATTCTGTTTTTTAAGGAGGCAGGTCAGTATTTTTACGTTTTAGGAAAAATTCCACCGAAAAAAGAAATTTCACATAAAAAAAAAAAATGTTGCTACTTGAAAGAATAACTTTCACAGAATTACATTTTTTTAAAGCTGCCAGGGAAATGAGCAATCATGATTCTAGGCCAATTTGTTGTAACTGTATTTCTCCATCTCCTGGTGCTGTTTGAAGAGGAGAGGTCAAGTGGACAGGTTTCTGGAATCCCATCCTTACTTCAAATAGAGTACTTTCTTTCCCCTTGCCACTCCCCCAGAACACATGGGTTCTTCCCTTAAATTTTTAACTGAGAAAACTGGTTCTTCCACTTTAAAACTACCCACATTTGAAACATTTGAACATCTGAAAAATACCCACAGGCCCAACTCCTTCATTTAACATATAAAGAAATATAAAGACATAAAGTTCAGGATTTCCCTGGTAGTCCAGTGGTTAACACACCGTGTTTTCAACGTAGGCACAGGTTCAATTTCCTGGTTAGGGAACTAAGATCCCGCATGCCAAAGAATAGAAAGAAAAAAAAAACACAAGACATAAAGTTCATTAAGTTCAACAAACATATACTGAGAGTTTACTATATGTCAAATCATATGCTGGGCATCAGAATTTCAAAGACAGAGGAAAGACCCAAAGCTCAGCATGTGTAAGGGAAGAGACAGGGGCAGGGAGCAGAGTGGGAGAGGCAGTAAATCAGTAATTCACTGCGCAGCAGGAACACGAGGTAGCAGCACCTAACTTCTTGGGCGTGGGTGGGGAGAGCCAGGGGTCCTTTCAGAAACATGATACCAAGCTGAGTACTGCTGATGAGTAAAAGTCTGCCTGTCAAACAGCTTAGGGAATTCCAGACTAAAGAGATAACGCCCACAAGGCACAGAAATGTGAAAGCCCCAGAGAAGTTAAAAATGACTCAGCTTCTAAACACCCAGGCTTCTTGTTCTGATTGATTATCTGGATAAGCTGTGTAAATGAATCCATCACTTCTAAGTGATGGCGAAGCTAGGGCATATCTGATCCTCTATTCAAGAGTTCCAAAGGTTTTCTGCAGTAAATGTGTGACCAAAGGATGTGGCACAGAATCTCCTGTTGCTGAATTAGCTTGACTTGTCCTTCCCTCTGAGCTCTCAGTTAGTGTCCCTTTCAGTTATCTGACTCCTCTGGCCTGGGGCATTGGCCTTCGGGTATTTCCTTGCTGTCAGGGTACTTTCCAGCTTGCATTGTGAAGGACTGGACCGAGAGGTTAAGGGAGACAGTGACACATGTCAGATAAGAACAAGTGGAGTGAAGGCAGAAATGAAGATGTGTTTTTTATCATATGCAGCAGACAATAAGGTACATAGACAGTGAACCTGGATATACCAGATACTGTGGAAAAGTAGTAAACACAAGAGGCCCTCGAAAATGATGACAGATATGCTAGGACTGCAATTAGGGATAACTTTAGCATGATGACTCTGACAAAGATATGTGAAATAATGGAGAAGATGAGTATTTCTTTTTGTCACCACGGCCCCTAAATTCATTTATAGCCTCAGGTGAAGAGAGGAACTTTTGACTCTGGGATTTAAATCAATGCCTATATTTCTCCAATTTTCTATTAAGAAATAGACACTAAATAAAAAATGCAGGATTGCAGATCAATTATATTTTCCATTCAATCCTCAGACCTTTAATTCACTTTGGGAAAAAGGCAAAGTTTTGCTGAATATTCTTGCACCTCCGATTATTGTTTTCTCTCCCAGTTTGAACAGTCCCTCCTCCTCAAGCACTTGGATTCTCTTGTTACCCCAGGTTTCCAGCCTTAAACACAAAGATAATAATAACTCATGGTCATCCTAATTTAGGAGCAGCAAGCCTGTTTCCATGTTTTCAATCCCTCTGAAATGTATCCAGGCCCACAAGGGGAACTGGGTTATTTGTGGCCATGTTATTTAGGTGGCAAAGAGTTGGAGTCCCCCTGGGCAGTCATCCCTAGGAGAACAGGAAGTTTACAGAGTGGATGCAGAACATGAGTTATTAGAAGAAACAGGTATATACGCACATGTTAGCAACTAAATGGATCTTTAAGACATCGTATTTAGCAAAAAAAGTAAGAAGGTAATTTTAGTGTGGCACCAATTAATAATTAAAAGTATGTATACACAAAACAGGGGCTTCCCCAGTGGCTCAGTGGTAAAGAATATGCCTGCAATGCAGGAGATCTGGGTTTGATCCCTGGGTCGGGAATATTCTCTGGAGGAGGGCATGGCAACCCACTCCAGTATTCTTGCCTGGAGAATCCCATGGACAGAGGAGCCTTATGGGCTAGTCCATGGGGCTGCGGAACACTAGACACAACTTAGCAACTGAGCATGCACACACAAAACAATAGAGCACAGTTTATAACAATACATCCAAGAATAAAGATTTCCATAAACATCTTAGAATGGTAACGAGGGGAAGGAAAGGAGTGAAGACTAGGAATCAGAGAGAACACATAAATACAAACAGACGAGCGCACACACAAGAAAGGGGACTTGCACAGGCCATGATAATGTGCCATAAGCTAAGGTGCTGACAAACTCAACTCCTTGCTCTAGAGGTCCAAACCCATGACAACTATTACTGCCAATAATTAATAAATGAATTATAAATAAATAGCAGTAATAATAATCTACTAAATAAAAATTCAAGCAAGTCTCATTATCAGGCAATGTAATAAAATAACAAGAAATGACCATGTTCTAGGGTATATATTGAAAGAGGTGTCTTAGATATATAACTAAAATCACTACAGAGATAACTACCTAATTTATCTGTGTTAAAAGTCAGCAACACCAGAACACTTTGGTTATAACAGCCCATTTATATGAAGCCATGTTTTCTTACTCATTCTCGTATAGACTGTTGTAGTCTGCTAGTACTGGCCCCTAAAAAGATATGTCTACATTCTAATTCCCAGAGCCTGTGCATGATACATCATTTGGTTAAAGGGTCTTTGCAGACACAATTAAGTATTCTGCAATTAAGAGATCATCCTGGATCATCAATGTTGGCCCTCATGTCAACAGCAAATGTGATACTCACTTTTAGGTGTCAACTTGACTAAGTCAAAGGATGCCTACATTACTTGGGTTTACCCAGGTGGCAGTACTGGTAAAGAACCCACCTGCCAATGCAGGAGACCTAAGAGATGTGTGTTTGATCCCTGGGTCAGGAAGATTCCCTGGAGGAGGGCATGGCAACACATTCCAGTAATTTTGGCTGGGAAATCCCACGGACAGAGGAGCCTGGTGGGCTATAGTCTACAGGGTCACAAAGAGTCAGACATGACTGAAGTCACAAAGAAGTTGGACACAGACGCATGCACATGTCTGTGACAGTGTTTCTGAAAGAGATGAGCATTTGAATTAGTGGACTGATTAAAGCGGATGAGCTTCCCCAGTGTGGACAGTCACCATCTGATCCTTTCAGGGCCTAAATGATCCTTTCAGGGCCTAAATAGAACAAAAAGGCAGAGGCAGGTTGGATTTGCACCCTGCCCAACTGTTTGAGTTAGACCATCAGCCTTCTGTCACACTCGGCACTCCAAGTTCTCAAGATTTCCGTCTCAAACTAGAATCTGTGCCCTTGGCTCTCTGGCTCTCAAGCCTTCAAAATACACCACATGCTTTCCTGGTTCTCCATCATGCAGATGGTAGATCCTGGGACTGCTCAGCCTCCATCCAGTACTTTGCAATAAGTCATATATATCTCCTATTGGTTCTGCTTTTTTTTTTTTTTTTTTTTAGGAGACTTCTATCTAATACAGCAAGTGTCCTTAGATGCACAGGTAAGAGAAGGCACCACGAAGATGGGTGCAGGGATAGGAGGAAGGTGGACACAAGCTAAGAAAGCTGGAAATTACCAGATACTGAAAGAGTCATGGCTCAGATGCTCACCCTGAGCCTCCAGAAGTGCAGCCCTGTTAACACCTTGGTTTCAGACTACTGGACTCTGAAACTGTGAGAATAAATGTTTATTGTTTTAAGTCACCAAATCTGGGATGTTTTGTTACAGAAGCCACAGGAAACTAGTAAACTTGTCTTCAGGAAAAGTGAAATTGAAGCTCTTTTGGCCCAGTGTACTACTAATTATCTGATGTTTGCCGTTCTCTCACTATCGAAGGGAAAAGCAATCTACTCTAAATTCCTGAAGGGAATCAGCCCTGTTATCAAAAACCTTTTCCAGGTTGACGTATGTCCACTTCAATACCTCTACAGGTATAGCCCATCTCTTAGTATTAATTATAATGACTATCATATACCAAGTCCTTCAAAATTCATACATTCTTTACCATCCATCTATCAATTTTATCCTAGGGATACCCTGTATAGTATGTATTGATTATATTATAATCACTACTCTATAAAAATAAGGAAACACTGTTAGCAGTTCAATGAAGAATGATTAAGTATCAATAGTAAGTTGAAGAGCTCAGGCTATAATTGAAATCTACATGTAATTATTCATCAGATAAGTATTGAATATAAACTCAACCCCAGGTCTTCAGTTAGGTCCTGGCAGCATTTCTTGTTGGATCAACTATAAATGTCAAATATTCTACTAAACATTGAAATAAAATGAAAGTAAAACACATGTGTCCTAGTCTTCACAAGTTTTAGTCTAGGGACCGGGAGACGTTAGTCAAACGAACACACATATAAGTATCTAAGTACAAATAATGGTTAGTGAAGAACAACAGAATGCTATGAGTATGTAAGAAGGGCATAGAATTAAAGACCTTTGCCCCTGCTCTAGAAGAATTTAAAAACAGAGTAAGGGAAAGAACCAAGTAAAGAGAAGATTAAATTATAATTGGATTCATACTATGACGTGGGAATTGGGCCCTATGACAGGACACATGAGGCAGAACCAAACCCAATCCTAAGAGTTTGAAAAATGAAGTGGGTTTGGAGAACAGTCTTGATGAGAAGGACTTAACCACAGATAGAAAAGTGGGGAGAAAAGAGAAAGGAAGTAGCAAGCGCAGAGATACAGGAAAAGGTGAAGTGGACATTCAGAGAACTCCAAACCCTTATATCTGTTCTATTGTATTTCTTATAACATGTATGTCTATAAAAAAAAATAGGATCTCATTTATACATTCTAGAAACTTTTAATTCATCTCAGAATTCTGTTAGAGGGTTTCTAGACTAAGTGTTCTCCTCTCTAACAATGACACTTTATTAAATTTTCCTAGGTGATCAAACAAAAACCCATTTTAAATATATTGAAGCCACATGCTATTGGCTGTGTGGTGCTGGCAGAAACTCACCTAACATGTACAGCACAGGGAGCTCCACTCAACACTATATAATAGCCTACATCAGAAAAAAAATCTAAAAAAGAGTCAATATATGTATAATTGATTCACACTGCTGCATACCTGAAACACAACATATAAATCAACTATATCCTAATAAATTAAAAAAAAAATACACCTGACAGCCACACACACAAAAGAATATGCTTAGAAGTCTCACTTTTATTTACACCAAAAACTGCACTGCCAATGCCACCAATAGTAGCAAAATATTGCCCCACAATGTTACTGGGACATGACACTGAATGAAGATCGCTGGTGTCATCTGTCTCTTTTTATCTTAGAGTCTTTACTTCTTAGACTCTGAAGAGTTATCTCTTGGGTCTCTCCATAATCAAGAAAGTGGTACTTGGAAATCCCATTAAGCTACCTTTTTAAACAACAACAACAAAAAAATGGTATTTATAAAAGATATGATTAAAAAATTGTTTCAAAATAAAAGGAAATCTCTGAATCATATAAAACATAATCAAGGCCAAGATAAGAAAGATGAGACTGAAAAAAGCCATCACAAATGGAAATAATGACACTTAAAATTGCTGGAATAACATTACAATATTTCATTTAGCCTGCGTTGAGTCCCAGAGTGCTCTTTCCTTAGATATTAGTTGATGGACATTGTGATCATTTAGCATTATAGACACTAAGCTTTTGTCATACAAGGATGTGAATATCTTCAACTAGGAAAAAGCAACTTCTTAGGACCATTTTTTCCTTTGCTTATAAATAAATCCTTGAAAAGACTCTAGTATTTTCTCAGCATCACTATGTAAGAAACATTAAAAATAAAAAAATTAAACAAAACAACAACAAAAAAAACTAAGCATAATTCCCAAAGTAAGCAAAACTACCTTAAAAAAAAAAAAACTAAGCTATAAGAGTTATTTTATTTTTTGAATTGTTCAGTTTCTCAGTTCAGTTTAGTCGCTCAGTCGTGTCCAACTCTTTGTGACCCCATGAATTTCAGCACGCCAGGCCTCCCTGTCCATCACCAACTCCCGGAGTTCACTCAAACTCACGTCCATCGAGTCGGTGATGCCATTCAGCCATCTCATCCTCTGTCGTCCCCTTCTCCTCCTGCCCCTAATCCCTCCCAGCATCAGGGTCTTTTCCAATGAATTAACTCTTCGCATGAGGTGACCAAAGTACTGGAGTTTCAGCTTTAGCATCAGTCCTTCCAAAGAAATCCCAGGGCTGATCTCCTTCAGAATGGACTGGTTGGATCTTCTTGCAGTCCAAGGGACTCTCAAGAGTCTTCTCCAACATCACAGTTCAAAAGCATCAATTCTTTGGCGCTCAGCTTTCTTCACAGTCCAACTCTTACATCCATACATGATCACTGGAAAAACCATAGCCTAGATTAGACGGACCTTTGTTGGCAAAGTAATGTCTCTGCTTTTCAATATGCTATCTAGGTTGGTCATAACTTTCCTTCCAAGGAATAAGCGTCTTTTAATTTCATGGCTGCAGTCACCATCTGCAGTGATTTTGGAGCCCAAAAAAATAAAGTCTGACACTGTTTCCCCATCTATTTTCCACTAGGTGATGGAACTAGATGCCATGATCATAGTGTTCTGAATGTTGAGCTTTAAGCCAACTTTTTCACTCTCCTCTTTCACTTTCATCAAGAGGCTCTTTAGTTCTTCTTCACTTTCTGCCATAAGGGTGGTGTCATCTGCATATCTGGTTATTGATATTTCTCCCAACAATCTTGATTCCAGCTTGTGCTTCTTCCAGCCCAGTGTTTCTCATGATGTACTCTGCCTATAAGTTAAATAAGCAGGGTAACAATATACAGCCCTCACACTCCTTTTCCTATCTGGAACCAGTCTGTTGTTCCATGCCCAGTTCTAACTGTTGCTTCCTGACCTGCATACAGATTTCTCAAGAGGCAGGTCAGGTGGTCTGGTATTCCCATCTCTTTCAGAATTTTCCACTGTTTATTGTGATCCACACAGTCAAAGGCTTTGGCATAGTCAATAAAGCAGAAATAGATGTTTTTCTGGAACTCTCTTGCTTTTTCCGTGATCCAGCGGATGTTGGCAATTTGGTCCTCTGCCTTTTCTAAAACCAGCTTGAACATCTGGAAGTCCATGGTTCATGTATTGCTGAAGTCTGGCTTTGAGAATTTTGAGCATTACTTTACTAGCGTGTGAGATGAGTGCAATTGTGCAGTAGTTTGAGCATTCTTTGGCATTGCCTTTCTTTGGGATTGGAATGAAAACTGATCTTTTCCGATCTGTTCAGTTGCTCAGTCATCTTCAACTCTTTGTGACCCCATGGACTGCAGCACACGAGGCTTCCCTGTCCCTCACTATCTCCCGGAGTTTGCTCAAACTCACATCCATTGCTGTCAGTGATGCCATCCAACTATCTCATTCTCTATTGCCCCCATCTTCTCCTTCCATCAATCTTTTCCAGCATCAGGTCTTTTCCAGTGATTTGGCTTTTCACATCACCTAGCCAAAGTACTGGAGCTTCAGATTCAGCATCAATCCTTCCAATGAATATTCAGGATTAATTTCCTTTAGGATTGACTGGTTTGATCTCCTAACTGCCCAAGGGATTTTCAAAGAGTCTTCTTCAGCAACACAGTTTGAAAGCATCAATTCTTTGGTGCTCAGCCTTCTTCACTGTCCAACTCTCACATCCATACATGACTATTGGAAAAACCATAACTTTGACTATATGAACCTTTGTCAGCAAAGTGATGTCTCTACTTTTTAATACACTGTCTAGGTTTGTCATAGCTTTTCTTCCAAGGAGCAAGTGTTTTTTAATTTCATGGCTGCAATCACCATCTGCAGTGATTTTGGAGCCCAAGAAAATAAAGTCTGTCACTATTTCCACTTTTTCCCCATCTATTTGCCATGAAGTGATGGGACCAAATACCATGATCTTAGTTTTTTGAATGTTGAGTTTAAAGCCAGCTTTTTCACTTTCCTCTTTCACCCTCATCAAGAGGCTCTTTAGTTCCCCTTGCTTTCTGCCAGCAGAGTGGTATCATTTGCATATCTGAGGCTGTTGATATTTCTCCTGGCAATCTTTATTACAGCTTGTGATTCATCCAGCCTGGCATTTTGCATGATGTACTCTGCACATAAGTTAAATAAGCAGGGTGACATTATACAGTTTCACATATTCCTTTCCCAGTTTTGAACCAGCCCATTGTTTCATGTCCACTTCTAACTGTTGCTTCTTGACCTGCATAAAGGTTTCTCAGGAGACAGGTATGGTGGTCTGGTATTCCCATCTCTAAGAATTTTCCACAGTTTGTTGTGATCCACACAGTCAAAGGCTTTTAGTGTACTCTATGAAGCAGAAATAGATGTTTTTCTAGAATTTCTTCAGATTATAATTCTGATGTTTAGTTCAGCATAAAGAAACTAAGTCACTCCCTTCTTTGACCCTTCTAAAGTCATGCTTTCCATGACTGAAAGGTCCTTAAGTCAAGAAGTCACCTCTGTTCCCCATCCCTCACCCTAATCAGGATAGACAACGGGACAAGGAGGAAAGAGACTTTTGATTAGAGAATTTGAAACCATAATCCAAGAGAAAGAGGAAAACTAAAGTAAAACAATCAGCAGTTTGAAATATTTCCCTAGTGGCCTTTGACCCAGGGCAACAGATAAATTAAAAAATGCGTATTTTAAGGAAGATGGAATGCTTAACTTCATTCTTTTGGTTTGTTAAAATTTCTCCTAAAAGTGATAACCTCAATAAGAATCTTGCTGCCAGAATTATGTATGATACATAAGTTTGATTCAAATATATCAATAAAATTTTTTATATATCGTGTGCATTTAGTTTAGTATATTTAGTAATAGATCAATGGTAATTTCAAAATACTGAATAAAAGAGATATTTTTTCTGATACTAGAAATATTTTCAAATAATTTTGTTTCCCTAGCTATTTTAGTGAATGATAATAGTGGTATGCTTAATACATTTTAAAACATCATTATTTTAGAAAGCCACTTTAAAGTCTAATAATTATTTTTGATAGTTTAAGATGAGTTCTATCATTAAAATATCAAGCCAATAAGTAATCAGTTGTTGAAACAATACATTATAGTTACCATATTATAAAAAGTATTATACCAGGCCCAAATTCATATTTCTGAAAATGATCAGCTGACTAGGAAACTAAATCAAAATAATTATTTAAACCATATTCCATTTAATAGTTTACAAAGTATAATAAAAATTTAATAATTTATAACTTTGAAAGCTTACTTCATTATTTGTCAATGTTTATATATGCCTTTAAAACTATCGGAGAAGGCAATGGTACCCCACTCCAGTACCCTTGCCTGGAAAATACCATGGATGGAGGAGCCTAGTAGGCTGTAGTCCATGGGGTCACTAAGAGTCTATATATTATGAAAGTATATTTACAGATTGTTTTATTTTATGTTTAAAATCACATGAATTTCTTAATATTATTAAATAATATTACATGCATACTGAAAATACAACTTTCTATAAAATAGAAAATACAACTTTCTATAAAATAGTACCTTACACTTAGTACCTCCTCTACTAGATACATTAGTAAATATCTTGGCAGGCAGCAATCTAAGATGACCTTCAGTGATCCTCACCTCCGATGTAGTCCCTTTCCTTGAATGTGGCCTGGACCTAGTGATTTGCTTGCAATCAGCAGAATAAGGTAAAAGTGATGCTATATCCCTTCCATGATTAGGTTGCAAAGCCTGAAAATTCCATCTTGCTAGAATTTCTCCCTCTTTCTCTCTCAGTATTTTTCTCTCCCTACTATGACAAGAAACTGAAAGTGGTCTCTAGCCAGCAGCCCTTGAACATCTGAATTCTGTAAAAAATGATGAGTGACCTTACAAGTATTCTGCCCCCTGCTAAGCCTTCAGATGCACCTATAGCCCAAACTGATACTGTGATTTCACCCAGTGAGAGACTCTGAAGCAGGGAACCCAGCTAAGCCTTGCCTAGATTCATTTCCCACACAAACCATGAGATAATAAATGGATGTTGTTTTAAGCCAATAAGTTTTGGGGTAATTTGTAATGAAGCAGTAGAGAACACAATCATTTAACATGTTTGTTTTTTCCCCTAAACCTGCAGAGTACAAAAGAATGCTATTCAGAACTATAAAGAAAGAGCTTACCATATGACCCAGCAATACCACATCTAGGCATATACCCTGAGGAAACCAAAGCTGAAAAAGACACATGTACCTCAGTGTTCATTGCAGCACTATTTACAATAGCTAGGGCTTCTTAGGTGGGGCTAGTGGTAAAGAACCCACCTGCCAATGCAGGAGACATGAGACCTGGGTCTTCTCCCTGGGTCCGGAAGATTCCCCGGAGGAGGGCATGGCAATCCTCTCCAGTATTCTTGCCTGGAGAATCCCATGGACAAAGGAGCCTGGCAGGCTACAATCTGCTGCTGCTGCTGCTGCTGCTGCTGCTAAGTCGCTTCAGTCGTGTCCGACTCCATGCAACCCCATAGACGGCAGCCCATCAGGCTCCACCATCCCTGGGATTCTCCAGGCAAGAACACTGGAGTGGGTTGCCATTTCCTTCTCCAATGCATGAAAGTGAAAAGTGAAAGTGAAGTCGCTCAGTCGTGTCCAACTCTTAGCGACCCCATGGACCGCAGCCTACCAGGCTCCTCCGTCCATGGGATTTTCCAGGCAAGAGTACTGGAGTGGGGTGCCATTGCCTTATCCAGGCTACAGTCTATAGGGTCACAAAGAGTTGGATATGACTGAAGTGACTTAGCAAGCATGCATAGGACCTGGAAGCAATCTATATGTCCTTTAACAGATGAATGGATAAAGAAACTGGGGTACATACATACAATGGAATTCTGCTCAGACATGAAAAGGAATGCATTTGAGTTAGTTCTAATGAGGTGTATGGAGAAGGCAATGGCATCCCACTCCAGTACTCTTGCCTTGAAAATCCCATGGACGGAGGAGCCTGGTAGGCTGCAGTCCATGGGGTTGCTAGGAGTTGGACATGACTGAGGGACTTCACTTTCACTTTTCACTTTCATGCATTGGAGAAGGAAATGGCAATCCACTCCAGTGTTCTTGCCTGGAGAATTCCAGGGACAGGGGAGCCTGGTGGGCTGCCGTCTATGGGGTCGCACAGAGTCGGACACGACTGAAGCGATTTAGCAGCAGCAGCAGCAATGAGGTGTATGAACCTAGAGCCAATTATACAAAGTCAGAAAAACAAATATTATATATTAATGCATATATATGGAATCTAGAAAGATGGTACTGATGAATATATATGCTGGACAGCAATGGAGTCCCAGACATAAAGAACAGACTTACAGACAAGGGTAGGGGAGAGGAAGGAGAGAGTGAGATGAACGGAGAGACTGAGATGCATGGAAGCATATTCAGTAATATATGTAAAATAGATAGGAGTGGAAATTTGCTGTATGACTCAGGGAACTCAGACTGGGGCTTGTAATAACCTACAGGGGTGGGAAAGGGTGGGTGGTAGAAGGAAGGTTCAAGAGGGAAGGGACATACATACACCTATGATTAATTCATGTTGATTTATAACAGAAATCAAGCCAATACTGTAAGGCAATCATCAATTAAATATAAATAAATATAATTTAAAAATCATAAATAAAATAAAATATAATGTAGGCAAAAAAAAAAGAGTTCATGCCTTGGCAACTGCCTGAGTGCCCAGCACTTAAACTGATGTTTCAGGATAATTGTTTGGTTGCTTCTCAGCCCAAATAAACACAAGAGTTGTTCTTCAGCCAAAGGGTAAATGTGTGCCTAATCTGTTAATATCTGAATTTTTTTTATCATATCTATGGGTAAGTAAGTGAATTATTCTACCTCCGTAAAGCATCAGATATTTTCATATTTTAAATTAATACACATTATTAATATGTAATAAGTGCACAGATTATACATGTTTAGTTTGATACATGTATATATATATGTAACTATCACCCAAAACAAGCTATAAAATATTTCAATCATCTAAGACTTCTAACCTTTTTCTATTTATTATTCCTCTTCACAGATTGCTACCCCACTCACCAACTATCTAATTTCTATTGACATGAATTAGTTTTGCCTTAGTCTAGATTTCATCATAATGGATTCAAATGCTGTCTATTCTGTTTTGTCTGGGATATCTTCGCTTAATATTATAATTTTAATAGCCATCTACATTGTCGCATGTGTCAATGGTTTCTTCCTTATAATTACTGTGCATTATTTCATTTATGTAGGTATAGTATGCTTATGTATCCACTTACCCACTGATGGACATTTGGGTTATTTGAAGCTTTGCTTGTTATTAATAAATCTACTATCAACATTTGAATACAAGTTTATGTGTACATATATTTATCGGGTAATATAAGGGAGTGAGATTTCTGGATAAGCATATAACTAACTTTAGGAAAAACTGCCAAAGAGTATTTCAAAGAACTTATATCATTGAACAATCCCATAAGCAATACAGAAGCATTCCAGTTGCTCAACATGCTTGCTAATATTTCATGTTGTATTTTAATTTTGACTGCTGTAGTAGGTAAAAATGTTATTGCATTGTGATATTAATTTGAATTTCTCTGTTCACTAATGAGGTTGAAATTTTTCAAACATTTATTAACCATTTATATATCTTGCCCATTTTTATACTGAGTTGCATGAATTTTTGTTAATTGTGTATGTATGTCTGTGTACTTGTATTCTGGGTATGAATCTCCTGTTAGATATATTTGCTGTAATTATTTTCCCCCAGACACTAAGTTGTCTATTCATACTCCTTTTTAAAAAATAATTTTATGTACTTATTTTTGGTTGTGCTGTATCTTTGCTGGTGTGCAACCTCTCTCTCCTTGCAGAGAGTAGGGGCTACTCTCTGCTTGTAGCGCTCCGGCGATTCTAATTTTGGTGACTTTTCTTTCTGTAGACAAGCTCTAGCGTGTGTGGACTTCAGGAGTTGTGGCACATGGGCTCAGCAGCTGCAGCTCCTAGGCTCTAGAGCACAGGTTCAATAGTTGGGGTGCTTGGACTTAGTTGCTCCCCAGCATGTGGGTTCTCCCTGGTTCAGGGATTGAACCCATGTCTCCTGCATTGGCATGTAGATTATTTACCACTCAGCCACCAGGGAAGCCCCGTTCATATTCTTAATGGAGTCTTTTGATAGAGCCAAAATGTTAAATCTTAATAATGTTCAATTTATTTTTCAAGTCTTATGGTTTGTGTTTATTGTGACCTGTTCAAGAAATCTCTGCCTACTTTGAGGTTACAAAGGAGGATTTCTAAATTTTAAGAAGTTTTATGGCTCTGAGTTTTAAATTTAGGTTTATGATTTATCTCAAACTGTTCTGTGTATGGAGTGAGAGAGGGACCTTGTTTCACTTTTTTTGTACTGGTATCCAGTTGTTCCAGCACAATTTGCTGAAAATACTCTCCTTTTCACGTTTGACTAATTTGCCAGTCTCATTAAAAATCAAATGACCATACGTCTTTCGGTCTCTTTCTGGGCTCTCTATTCTGTTCCGTCAACTTGTTTTCCTGGTGTGACCTGGATACTACACTAGAGCTGTAGTTTATCTTCAGTCTAGAAATTATATGGTACAAGTCTTCCAACACTGCTTTTAGAAATTGGTTTGATTTTAAATTCACTCTATACATTTTAGAATAATCTGTCATATCTTGAAAATAGCCTTCAGAAATTTTTGAAAAGATTTCCTTGAATCTATATACTAAACACAGGAAAAATAACAACATAATAATATTGAGATTCTCAATCAATAATAATGTTCTCTCTCTCCATCTTGCTTTTTTCCTTAATATCAGTGATGTTTATAGTTTGAATATAAAGGTTTTAGACATGTTTTCTTAGATTTATTTCTAAGTATTTATGTGAAAAACCATGATGTTTCTGAAAGTTACCATACTTGCAAGCTAACAAGTTAGCCTGTCACAGTCACATGGCAGAAGACAGGTGAGTTCTGGGTCAGAGACAAAAGACAGTTCATTATTCAACAGTGATAGTACTAGCCAGGGTATCAGCATTTGCACAACTTCTCCAAACCCCAATTCCTATGGGAAGATTCAAAAAAGTTCTCATGATAACTGCACAATCTTAGAGATTGAAACATTTTACAGTAAGCAACAGCAAGCCTACCCTTTGCTCCGTAGGGAGGCACTCTCTCTGCCTTTCAGTGTTTTTTATGACACAAGCATACTTGAAAACATGGCTCAGAACACAGATAGGCAGTGTCTGCACTGATGAGACATGCAGAAATGAAAGAAACGAATAAAGAATTGTCTCCCAACAATCTTGATGCTATTTTAAATGGAATTTTAAAATTTCAATTTCTCATTATTTGTATTATATAGATAATTAATTGATTTTTACATACTAAAAAATGTAATAAGACAATAATCAAAGTTTCCCAAACTACTTTAAAATTAAGAAACATACTTCTGAAAATAGTTAAATAAAAAAGTGACAATACAAAGAAATTAAGAACATTTTGAATCTAAACCTAGAAAGTACAGGAAAAACTGTACTCAGCAATGTAGAGCCTCAAATGCCTTTATTAACAAAATTAAAAGATACACAATAAATCAGTATTCATTTTAAGGAAGTTTAAACAAAACAATGGAGAAGGAAATGGCAACCCACTCCAGTATTCTTGCCTGGAGAATCCCAGGGACAGAGGAGCCTGCTGGGCTGCCGTCTATGGGGTCACACAGGGTCGGATATGACCGATGTGACTTAGCAGCAGCAGCAAAGAAAACAAATTATATTTTAAACTATTAGATAGACTTAAATAAAAACTAATACTTTTTAAAAAGATAGAAATGATAAATCCAGTGATAAATCTTTGGAAAATATCTATAAAATAGGCTCAAGGTGGTCTTGATTAAGAATAGAATTATATGTAAAAAATTTTAAGAACAGAACTACCACATGATCCAACAATCCCACTTCTGGGTACATACCCAAAGGAAATGAAAAGAGGATTATCAAAGTCATACCTGCATTCCCATGTTCACTGTAGCATTATTCACAATAGCCAAGATGTAAAACACCTAAGTGTGCTGATCAACATATGAATAAGATACACACACACGCACACACACGCACACACATACATACACACACACACACACACACACACACACTAGAATATTACTGAGCCATGAGAAAGAAGGAAATCCTGGCATGTGCAACAACATGGCTGTTGTTGAGATTAAATCTCACTTGATGTTAATTTTCACCTTCATATACCTTCTGCTGGTGAAGACAATGCCTCTGAATCACCAGGTCCAACTGCCGGCACACCACAGTTAAGGTGGGATCGAGAGCAGTGCCAACAACAGTGCACTCTGTGAGTCCACACAACAGGCAAAAGGGGATACAACAGAGCACGTTCAGAGATGAGCATCTCTAGAGGTGGAATACACAGCAGCTTCTCTCCAGTGGGAGTCCTCCAATCCCACCTATCTCACACTCACTAAGCTAAGTCAGAAACATAGCTAAAAACAGATCTGGGGACCTCTGCTCCAACACTACGGAGTAGACCCCACCCCTAACAGGGCAGTGACAATAACAGAGCAAAGGGGAGGCTCCGCTCAATATCCAGGGCAGGCTCTGGTCACACCAAGGCACAAGCCTCTGGACCAGCTTCACCCACCAGGGGGCAGACATCAGAAGCAGAAGGAACTACAATCCTGCAGCCTGCACAAAGGGGACCACAAACGCAGTAAGTCTGCTGAAATGAGAAGACAAAGAAAGCTTTCAGATGAAGGAGCAAGACAAAAACCTGCAAGAATAACTAAACGAAGAGGAGATAGACGATCTACCTGAAAAAATAATTCTAAGTAACGATAGTAAAGATGATCCAAGATCTCAGAAAAAGATTGGAGGCATGGATCAAGAAGATACAAGAAATGTTTAGCCAAGAACTAAAGAACAGAGATGAATAATAACTGAAATGAAAAATATACTGGAAGGAACCAATAGCAGAGTACCTGAGGCAGAAGAATGAGTAGGTGACCTGGAGACAGAATGGTAGGAAATCTCTGCCATGGAACAGAATAAAGAAAAAAGAATGAAAAGAAATGAGGACAGTCTCAGAGATTCTGGAACAACATAAAATGCACCAAAATTCGAATTATAGGGGTACCAGAAGAAAGAGAAAAAAGAGAAAGGGCTTGAGAAAATATTTGAAGAGATTATAGTCAAAAATTTCCCTAATATGGGAAAGGAAATATCAACCAAGTCCGGGAAGCACCGAGAGTCCCATAAAGGATAAACGCAAGAAGGAACACACTGAGACACATATTAATCAAACTAACAAAAATTAAATACAAATAAAAAATGTTAAAAGGAACAGGAGAAAAGCAACAAATAACATACAAAGGAATCCCTCATAAGGTTATCAGCTGATTTTTCACAGAAATTCTGCAGGCCAGAAGGGAGTGGCGTGATATATTTAAAGTGATAAAAGGCAAAAACCTACCATCAAGAATTAGAGTGCCATATGCCATGCGGTATAGACAATTTTTTAAAATCATATATTAACAGCACATGGAGTTAATTGATATTTCTAGGACATTCCATCCAAAAACAGCAAATACACTTCCTTCTCAAGTGCAAACAGAACATTCTCCAGTGTAGATCACATCTTGCAAAAGAAATCAAGCCTTGATAAATGTAAGAAAATTGAAATCATATCAAGTATCTTTTCTGGCCACAATACTATGAGATTAGAAATCAATTATAGGAAAAGAAACTGTAAAAGGTACAAACAGATGGAGGCTAAACAATGTATTATGAGATAACCAATGGATCACAGAAGAAATTAAAAAATATCTAGAGACAAATGATAACAGACACATGACAATCCAAAACCTGTGGGATACAGCAAAAGCAGTTCTAAGAGGGAAGTTTATAGCAATATAATCTTACCTCAGGAAACAAGAAATATCAGAAATAAACAATTTAACCTTACACCTAGAGCAGCTAAAGAAATAAGAACAAACATTTAACATTTTTTTAACATTTTAACAAACATTTTTTTATTTGTATTCAATTTTTGTTAGTTTGATTAATATGTGTCTCAGTGTGTTCCTTCTTGGGTTTATCCTTTATGGGACTCTTGGTGCTTCCTGGACTTGGTTGACTATTTCCTTTCCCATATTAGGGAAATTTTTAACTATAATCTCTTCAAATATTTTCTCAAGTAAATATTCTCTTTCTTCTGGTACCCTAAAGTTAGCAGAAGGAAAGAAATCATAAAGATCAGAGCAGAAATACATGAAATAGAGACAAAGAAAACAACAGCAAAGATCAATGAAACCAAAAGCTGGTTCTTTGAGAACAAAACTAAATTGATAAGCCTTCAGCCAGACTCAAAGAAAAAAAGGGAGAGGGCTCAAATCAATAAAATTAGAGATTAAAAAGGAGAAGTTACAATAGACACGACAGAAATACAAAGAAACATGAGACGACTGCTAGCAACTATATGCCAATAAGATGGACAATCTGGAAGAAATGGACAAATTCTTAGAAAGGTACACTCCCAAGACTGAAGCAGGAAGAAATAGAAAATATGAACAGGCCCATCACAAGCACAGAAATTGAAACTGTGATTAAAAGTCTCCCAACAAAAGTCCAGGACCAGATGGATTCACAGGCAAATTCTATTTAAAACTATATGATCTAAATAAAAACTATATGACCATCTTAATAGATGTAGAAAAAGCTTTCAACAAAATTTACCCACTTATGATAAAAGCTCTCCAGAAAGTGGGCACAAAGGGAACATACCTGAACATAATGAATGCCATATATAACAAATCTACAGCTAATATAATACTCCATGCTGAAAAGCTAAAAGACAGTCTGTTCAATAATGGTACTGGGAAACTGGACTGTTGGAGAAGACTCTTGAGAGTCCCTTGGACTGCTAGGAGATCCAACCAGTCCATTCTGAAGGAGATCAGCCCTGGGATTTCTTTGGAAGGACTGATGCTAAAGCTGAAACTCCAGTACTTTGGCCACCTCATGTGAAGAGTTGACTCATTGGAAAAGACTCTGATGCTGGGAGGGATTGGGGGCAGGAGAAGAAGGGGACGACAGAGGATGAGATGGCTGGATGGCATCACTGACTCGATGGACGTGAGTCTGAGTGAACTCCGGGAGTTGGTGATGGACAGGGAGGCCTGGCGTGTTGCAATTCATGAGGTCGCAAAGAGTCGGACATGACTGAGCGACTGAACTTAACTGAACATTAAAAAAAAAAAAAAATAGAAAAGTCTTGAACATCAAATACAAAAATAAACTCAAAATGGATTAAAGACCTAAATGTAAGATCAGATACTATGAAACTTTTGAGGAAAACATAGGCATAACACTCTTGACATAAATCACAGTAATATCTTTTTACAGTCATCTCCTAGAGTAATAGAAATAAAACCAAAAATAAACAAATGGGACCTACTGAAACTCAAAAGGTGTTACACAGCAAAGGAAACCATAAATAAAACAAAAAGACAACACAGAGAATGGGAGAAAATATTTTCAAATGATGCATCTGACAAGGGATTAGTCTCCAAAATTTACAAATGGTACATGCAGCTCCATGTTAAAAAAAAAAAAAAATCATAAAATGGGCAAAAGATCCAAACAGACATTTCTCCAAAGACGACATGCAGATGGCTAACAGGCACATGAAAGAATGCTCAGTAATTAGCAAATTATTAGAGAAGTGCAAATCAAAACTTGGAGAAGGCAATGGCAACCCACTCCAGTACTCTTGCCTGGAAAATCCCATGGATGGAGGAACCTGGTAGGCTATGGTCCATGGGGTCACTAGGAGTCGGACACAACTGAGCGACTTCACTTTCACTTTTCACTTTCATGCATTGGAGGGGGAAATGGCAACCCACCCCGGTGTTCTTGCCTGGAGAATCCCAGGGACGGCGGAGCCTGGTGGGCCACCGTCTATGGGGTTGCACAGAGTCGAACACTACTGAAGTGACTTAGCAGCAGCAAATCAAAACTATAATGAGATATCACCTCACATCGGTGAGAATGACCATCAACAGAAAAAAATTGAAAACAAATGCTGGAGAGGGTATGGAGGAAAGGGAACCCTCTTATACTGTTGGTAGGACTGTAAACTGGTATAGCCACTATGGAGAGCAGTATGTAGGTTCCTTAAAAATCTGAAAACAGAGCCATCTTATGATCCAAAAAATCCCACTCCTGGGCATATATCCAGAAAAAAACAGGGTTTTAAAGATATATGCATCCCAATGTTCACTGCAGCACTGTTCACAATAGCCAAGACAAAGAAGCAACTTAAATGCCACAACAGAAGAATGGATAAAGAAGACGTGGTACATATACACACACACACACACACACACACACACACACATACAAACATACATATGTATATATAATAGAATATTAGCCATTAAAAAGAATGAAATAATGCCATTTGCAGCAGCATGATGACCCGGAGATTATCACACTAAGTGAAATAAGTCAGCCAGAGAAAGACAAATATCACATCACTTACATGCAGAATCTTAAAAAAATGATACAAATTCACTTATTTATGAAACAGAAGCAGCCTCAACATTTAGAGAATGAACTTATGGTCATGGTTGGTGAAGGCAGAGGGAATGGCTGGATTGTGGGTTTGGGGTTGACATGTAAACTGCTATATTTAAAATAGATAACCAACAAGGACCTACTATACAGCACAGGGAACTCTGCTCAATATTCTATAATAACCTAAATGGGAAAATATTTTGAAAAAGAATAGATACATGCATATGTATAAATGAATCCATTTGCTGTACACTTGAACACATTGTTCATCCACTATCCTCCAATATAAAATAAAATAAATAAAACAAAAAAGTAATAAATAAAATGATAAAAATACATTAGCAAAAAAAGTGAAGGAATGAATCAGAAATAACAAAGGTCCTAGGAAATGAAGCAAGAGGGTCAGGACAAAGTGACAAATACCCAGTGAATACAGTCACAGGAAGAGTCAAATGTGGTGGTCTTTTCTATTAGATTCATTTCTTAACAATTTTATTCACTCCCATCCCCATGACAGAGCCAAGCACACTGTTAATGGCAAGAGGGATACTGACAACAATGGCGTACTAGTTAATAAAAATGGCGCAAAGACACTTTCCTACATAAATTCATAATCTTCACAGAAATCTTAATCATTACGTTATTTCCTCCATTTTGAAGATAGGGAAACTGGGAGGCTGAGAAATTATTTGCTCATTCAGTTCACATGGGTATACGTTGTAGAATTTTATTAATTAAATGGTTCCCATATTTCAAACTCCAGCAGAAATCTGTCCTGAAACCTAAACTCTAATTTTCAATTTCCAGATGAATATTTCTCAAACTTAAAATTGAAAATGTTCAACGTCAAACTTATACATCTTCTTAATCTGTTTTTCCACCTATTCTGCCCCTTCAAATAGTAACCTCTCCTCCCTGTCAACTCCTGTAATATGTGCTTTCTTTCTTTTGGCATTTGCCATATTTTGCCTCTCGCTGTCCTATGACTGATGATACACAGCTATGTCAAGTTGACCACCGTGAATCAAACGACTGTAGTCTTCTTTCCCCCATGGAGGTCCACTGTTGTGCAAACACTGGGGTGAGCAGTACCTGGAACGGAACAATTAGGTTGGTTTCTCAAAGTTGTGTTTTGCCATGATATATTAAAAGGGGTGTTTTGACTGCTTCTATTTTATGAAGGAATGAGCTAAGAATATGACCACTGTATAATAGTGAAAAGGCTTCACTAAATTTAGTAGAGTGCTGGAACGAGAAAACTCTATAAACAGTATCATAGTGTAGGTTATATTGCAAAGGTTTCTTCTTCAGAGAATGAGTTTCCTCAGATGTTTTTTTGAATGGTAAATGCATTTAATGTTTCTGATACGTGAAAAACAGTCCAATTCGTCACAGTTCTTACTTAACTGTTCATAAGAATGCCAACTCCACATTTAAGTCTCAGCAGTGCTGGGAAAGAGTAAAATGTGGTCCATAAAGTTTTCTGTTAAAATTTAAGCAATCAGTGAAAAATTAACCTTATCATGGATGTTGCCTATTTGTTATTTCTTCTTTAGCTTATAAGCTTCTGGAGGATGGGTAAACTTGTAAAACACACCCATGCTCTTGTGTGACAAGTAGGTGAATATAATGATATGTGCAGATAGAAACTCAAAGTGCTTCTGCATTGATACTAGTTGAAACTGTGTTAAGATGAGCTATTTGTGGAAGAGAACAGATTTTTTAAAGAGCAGAATGTTAAGTCTAAATGAGAGGCAGGGAGTAAGAAGATGAGAAGACAATGCAGTAGTCAGGAAAAAGAAACAGATTTCAAAGGGGAATTAGGAGCAAAGTAATGTTTCCTGAGACCCTTAACCTTCCCTCCCTGAACCCTTTGCAGACTGACATCCCCCTTTCCAACTCTACAAGGGTCTGTTGGGGCTTACAATTGCCAGACACTGTGGCACAGTCACGGGGATGGATGTGAACTTTGGGCCAAGGAGAGCCCTTCCTGGAGATTTACAGTTACTAGAGAAGAGAAGTTTTCTTTCCCCATGATTCACTAACGTAAGAATATGACTCAATCTGCGAGTAGTCATATTCTCTACCAAATGGGTAGCATCCCTTCAAATCAGGAAAGAGTGACACATGGAAAGCAGCTGGCAGAGGAGATGGAGGGATGACAAGAACTCTAGTAGTCTACAGGTTCAGTGTGACTGAGGACAGACACAGCCCCTTTCTTCCTATTTCCATCAGCCAATATATTCTCTTTTTGCAAAAGCAAGTTTGAGTAGGCTTTTTTTTTTTGTCACTTGTGACCAAATACTGTGGTTAATCTAGGAAACAGTTGGCAGAGGCATTACATATGCTACAATAAAGTCAAGAGACTGCAGACAGAAAAACAGTCTCTGCTTTTGACTGTTAATCTTTATCAGTCATCTCTGGGAATACAATTTTATTATACTACTTGGGGGCAAAAGCTAGTTTTCAAGTAATTTATTAAAAACCACTTAAAACTAGCATAATTATTTGAAACTTTTTCTTGGTCCCTCATACAACCACCCCACCTCCATCCACTCACACTCAACAGAATTTCTAGATAGTTTTTGTTCAAATACTCAAGTCCCAGTATTATAATCTATCTAATTTAAAATTAAGACATTAAACTATGAATCACACAAAATATTTTTACTTTTGCTCAAAGTGTTCAGTTCACTGACTAGGAAATATATGTTTTAAAGTCAGAAATATTTACTTCAGAAGTAAGGTGCTTACCATAAAGCTTATATATGGGAAATGTACATTCTTAGAACCCACAACATCATTATAAACTACCCTTTCTAATAGACAGCATGATTGTGAATTAAATACATAGAGAGATGAATGGCTCCAGTTGAAATATTAAGATTTGCAAAGTATCCTAAATATAAAAGATAATTCATACAGAATGTAAGCTTCAACAGTACAGAGATTTGAAGCCTTACATATTATGAGAAACAAAAATATATTAGAGAACATTTAAGGAATTATTTTTCTCAGTAGGGATTGCTGTATTGAAGGCAGAACTTCTGCTCCGAGTTCTTTTGCTCCAGGTGGTAGAATTAATCGCAGCATTGCTCTCTGGGGCAAAGCAGGAATCCCTTTCTTACTCTTAGGACATTTTTGCTCAAGAAATTTATTATAACTCAAAAGTAGGCTAATGTGCAAATTTAATAATTTCTTTACATAAAATACTTTCTAGCCTGGATCTAAATCTAGATTAGTGGACACATTATGCTTGCGTTGTACAAATGAGAGTTAATCATGCCCTTCCCTTTTGTTTCTATGATGAGTCGCCTCTTGGAATATTATAGTTTGGTATATTTTTATTCTGACAATTAGCACCCAGATTATGCACTTTCAGCATTAGAAACTCTATTTCAGAGCCAGAGAGCATGATTTTCATTCTTTGTTAGGTTTGTTACACACTTTAAGAAATTATAAATTTTGATCAGGTCTTCTGATCTGAACACAAATTATAGCAATGTAATGTATGTTCTTTTTGCTGTACTTATGAAAGAAGGTTCCTGGGTAGTGAAAGCATATATTTAAAGACATACACTGTCTAAATTCTAAATGCTTAACTTTCTGTTAAGACAACATCTGGTTAGACTGGACATTGGTTCATCCAAATAAAGTGAGAGGAAAGAACTAGACACCATAATCCCCTGAATTTTCCTTTCTAATAATTATTCCTGGGCATCTTTCCTGCTACCAGTAAATATGTCAGTGATCATTGGATGACTACATTATGTTTTAACCCCTGCCTAGAAATATTCAATTTGCAAACAGCACAAGACACAGTGGTAAAGTTACACCAGAAGAAAGAAAACTGCCCCTGTGGGAAAGGTGGACTCTGTTATCTCATAATAATAACAGAATCCATTATTCACTTTAATTAAAAAAAAAGACATATAGTGTTACTTGGTAGAATATATACCTTACACATAAATACAGATAAAGAAAATTTTATATCAATCATTATCTTAAGAGCTAAATATTTTCAAAAAGAAAAACGAGGTCATCTTAGCACCTTGAAATAAGGTAAAATATGATTAAATAATGGAAAATGGCTTAAAAAATAAAACATTGTTCATAATGAGTGTTCAAAATGTGAAAATAGCTTAAATCAAACAAATATCTAGTGCAAAATAATTTAGCCTGGCATGCTAAAGTCCATGGAGTTGCAAAGAGTCAGACATGACCGAGTGACTGAACAACAACAAAAAATTTGGATAAATCTATTCTGTACTAACATAAATGCATAGAAAGTATAATGGATGATATACTCACAAACTGTTAACTGTTTCTTTGGTCATTTCATTGGAAATGACTAGAAATAGGGAATTAGGGATAAAAGAGGAAGTTTTTCTTGTTATTTTACATTATATTAAAACTTTTTCACATTGAATGTTATGACTTGAACAATTGTAATTTTTAGCCAATATCAAACTTGAGTTACACACTTATTTTTTATCTATTACTGAAACAGATGCCTAATGTATATATCAACTGATCCTCTCCTTAATACTAATTTGCAAAACATTCAGAAATGCTCTGTAAGTTGCCATTTCTTAAAACCATTATCAATAAAAGTGAAGGCTATGTTACATTTTGTCTCTAATAAGGAAATCCTACAAATAAAAATATTCTAAAGAAACAGATACTTTACTCTTTAGACTGGTAGGTCACAAACACAATACCATGGGCTAAAAGTCCATTGGAAAATTTTCTAAAAATACAGATTACCAAACACTATCCACAAGGATTTTAATTCAATAGATATGAGATGGAGTCCAGGCAATTCTGTCTCTTAAAAATCTTTAGTAATTCTAGTCAAAGAACACATTTGGTAACCACTGCCTAAAACTCTTCACTATATACTATTTTACTGACCTTTTATTCTATTAATATTTTGGTATATCCTTCTAGTCTTTTTCCACTCAAGCACAGATCTTTCCTTACATAGTCATACTAACACTGCGATTCAATTTTCTTTTCATTTTTTCTTTTTAAAAGTTTAAGTGCATCATTTTTTTTTACCATTTTTTAAATTCTAAGTCATTTGATTATTCAAAATGGTAATGTATATAAATAATATACTTAACATATTTTTGTTTGGTCAGTAAGTCCTGTGTGTCTCTTTGTGACCCTATGGACTACAGCACACCAGGCTTCCTTGTTCTTCATTATCTCCTGGAGCTTGCTCAAATTCATGTCCATTGAGTTGGTGATGCCAGCTAACCACCTCATCCTCTGCATGCTCTTCTCCTCTCTCCCTCAGTCTTTCCCAGCAACAGGGTCTTTTTCAAGAAGTTGGCTCTCAAGTGGCCTAAGTCCTGGAGTTTCAGCTTCAGCATCAATCCTTCCAATGCATATTCAGGGTTGATTTCCTTTAGTATTGACTGATTTGATTTCCCTGCAGTCCAAGGGACTCTCAAGATTACTGGCTTAAAACTGAACATTCAAAAAAACTAGTATCATGGCATCTGGTCCCACCACTTCATGGCAAATAGAAGGTGAAAAGGTGGAAACAGTGATAGATTTTCTTGGGCTTAAAAATCACTGTGAACAGTGACTGTGTCCATGAAAGTAAAAGATGGAAGAAAAGTTATGACAAACCTAGACAGCATATTCAAAAGCAGAGACATTACTTTGCCAACAAAGGTCCGTCTAGTCAAGGCTATGGTTTTTCCAGTGATCATGTATGGACGTGAGAGCTGGACTGTGAAGAAGGCTGAGTGCCGAAGAACTGATGCTTTTGAACTGTGGTGCTGGAGAAGACTCTTGAGAGTCCCTTGGACTGCAAGGAGATCCAACCAGTCCATTCTGAAGAAGATCAGCCCTGGGATCTCTTTGGAGGGAATGATGCTGAAGCTGAAACTCCAGTACTTTGGCCACCTCATGCGAAGAGCTGACTCATTGGAAAAGACTCTGATGCTGGGAGGGATTGGGGGCAGGAGGAGAAGGGGACGACAGACGGTGAGATGGCTGGATGGCATCACTGACTCGATGGACGTGAGTCTGAGTGAATTCTGGGAGTTGGTGATGGACAGGGAGGCCTGGCGTGCTGTGATTCATGGGGTCACAAAGAGTCGGACACGACTGAGCGAATGAACCAAACCGAGACAGCATATTAAAAAGCTTTGAGACATCATTTTGCCAACAATGGTCCATCTAGTCAAAGCTATGGTTTTTCTAGCAGTCACGTATGGATATGAGAGTTGGACCATGAAGAAGGCTGAGTGCTGAAGAACTGATGCTTTCGAACTATGGTGCTGGAGAAGACTCTTGAGAGTCCCTTGGACTGCAAGGAGATCAAACCAGTTAGTCCTAAAGGAAATTAACCCTGAATATTTATTGCAAGAACTGATGCTGAAGCTGAAGCTCCAATACTTTGGCCACCTAATGCAATCAGCCAACCACTGGAAAAGACACTGATTCTGGGGAAGATCAAGGGCAAGAGGAGAAGGGGGCTACAGAGGATGAGATGGTTGGATGGCCCCACCAACTCAATGGACATGAGTCTGGGCAAACTCTCTGGGAGGTGGTGAAGGACAGGGAATTCTGTTGTGCTGAGTCCATGGGGTTGCAAAGAGTTAGAAATGACTTAGTGACTGAACAACATAGAGTACATTTCTAACTCAAAAATAGAACAGTGTAACGAATTTGCAATAAATAATATTTACAGAGGTTGGGATATATTAATGAAAAACCCTGAAAACTATGCTTATTTGAAGATTCAATTATGATGTTAGTCAAATTTATATATCTAAAAAGCTTAACAAATTAAATGGAAGGGATAGAATTCCAACTGCTTCTTCACATGTGGCTGAAAGAAGTTTTAGAATGATTGACCATAGGAACCTTTAGAACATAATTCATGAACCTGAGAAAATGCATGATTATCTTTCACAAAAATTTAGAGTAGGATGTTTAAGAAAGTGTTATTGAGAATAATTTTAAATACTGAAGAGGCCATGGGAGAAATGACTGAGTATTTCTTGATATTATGCAAGAATTATCTATATCTTTAAAAAGTATTTTTTCATTTTATAACAGTCCGTATAAATACGATCTGCTAAATTGAAATCATTCCCAAACAATTAGAAAAAAATAACATTGTCCCATTTCATGTACTGTAGTTAGCTACTAGCACTAGAATAAGTAACATCTAAAAATGAATTTGTAAACAAAATGAAAAGGCAACCTACAAAATGGGAGAAAATATTTGTAAATAACATATCAAATTGTGGGTTAATATCCAAAATACACAAAGAACTCATATATAATTCAACAGCAGAAAAACAAACAACCTAACTAAAAAGCAGGCAGAAGATGTGAAGAGATTTTTCCAAAGAAGACATACAGATGGCCAACAGGTACACATAAAGGAACTTAAAATCATTACCTATCAGGGAAATGCAAATAAAAACCATACACTATCACCTCATACTTGTTAAAATGGCTATTATCAAAACAAAAGAAATAACAAGTTTTTGTGATATTGTGGAGAAAAGGGAATCCTTATGCACTGTTGGGAGGAAAGTAAATTGGCACAGTCACCAGGAAAAAATGGAATCAAGATTGCCAGGTGAAATATCAATAATCTCAGATATGCAGATGACACCATCCTTATGGCGGAAAGTGAAGAACTAAAGAGCTTCTTGATGAAAGTGAAAGAAAAGAGTGAAAAAGTTGGCTTAAAATTCAATTTTCAGAAAACCAAGATCATGGGATCCAGTCCCATTTACTTCATGGCAAATAGATGGGGAAACAAAGAAGCTTTATTTTGGGGGGCTCCAAATTCACTGTAGATGGTGACTGAAGCCATGAAATTAAGACGCTTGCCCTTTGGAAGAAAAGCTATGACCAACCTAGACAGCATATCAAAAAGCAGAGACATTGCCACCAAAGGTCTGTCTAGTCAAAGCTATGGTTGTTCCAATAGTCATGTATGGATGTGAGAGTTGGATTCCAAAGAAGGCTGAGCAGTGAAGAATTTATGCTTTTGAACTGTGGTGTTACAGAAGACTCTCAAGAGTCCCTTGGACTCCAAGGAGATCCAACCAGTCCATCCTAAAGGAAATGAGTCCTGAATATTCACTGGACACTGAAGCTGAAACTCCAATACTGTGGCCACTTGATGTGAAGAACTGACTCACTTGAAAAGACCATGATGCTGGGAAAGACTGAAGGCAGGAGGAGAAGGGGACGACAGAGGATGATGGTTGGATGGCATCACCGACTCAATGGACATGGGTTTGGGTAGACTCCGGGAGTTGGTGATGGACAGGGAGGCCTCACGTGCTGCGATTCATGGGGTCACAAAGAGCTGGACACAACTGAGTGACTGAACTGAACTATGCAAAATAGTATGGAGGGTCCTCATAAAATAAAAATAGAACTATCATAGATCCAGAAATTTCACTTTTGAGTATTTATTTGAAGGAAACAGAAACCGTAACTCAAAAAAATGTCCACCACCCATATTGATAACAGCGCTACTGACAACAGCCAAAACTAGTCCATCAATGGATAAAGAAAATATGATTTGATACCTGTATTATATACACATAAATATCTCATATATATAAGATATATATTATATGTATACAGTTAGCCCTTGAATGGAGAAGGCAATGGCACCCCACTCCAGTACTCTTGCCTGGAAAATCCCATGGACGGAGGAGCCTGGTAGGCTGCAGTCCATGGGGTCGCTAAGAGTCGGACACGACTGAACAACTTCTCTTTCACTTTTCACTTTCATGCATTGGAGAAGGAAATGGCAACCCACTCCAGTGTTCTTGCCTGGAGAATCTCAGGGATGGGGGAGCCTGGTGGGCCGCCGTCTATGGGGTCATACAGTCGGACACGACTGAAGCAACTTAGCAGCAGTAGCAGCAGCAGCCCTTGAACAACACAGCTTTGAACTGCATGCGTCCACTTGTACATGGATTTTTCCCATAAATATATTCAAATATTTTTTGGAAATTTGAGACAATTTGAAAAAGCTGACGAACTGTGCATCTCAGAAATATCAAAAAAATTAAGAAAAAGTTAGTATGTCATGAATACACAAGATATATATAGATACTAGTCTATTTTATCATTTACTACCATGAAACATACAAATACACTATAATAATTTAAGATTTATTAGAACTTACGCACACCACTCTTATAAACCATACATGGCACCATCCTCAGTTCAGAGAAATGTAAACAAACTTAAACGTGCAGTATTAAGTCATAACTGCATAAATTTAACTATAGTTATACTGTACTTACTGTAAAAGTTTCACAGCCACCTTCTGTTATTGCAAGTGTCTGCTTATAAATGCCATGTGATGCTAATCATCTCCATGTGACAAGTTTTCTCTTCAGTAAATTGTATGTCACAGTAAAAAGTGATCTCTCCTGGTTCTCACATGTTTTTCATAGTGAGAAATGTAAACCTTGAATAGCATCATGAAAACCATACAAAGTCCCACTAGTAATGCTGCCAGTTTTCCTAAGGAACAGAGAAAAGTCATGGCATGACAAGAAAATTTGGATTGCTTGATATATGCCATAGATTGAGGTCTGCAGCTACAGCTGCCCACATTTATTTCATGATAAGGACCATCATAAAAAAAGAAGAGGAAATTCATGAAGCCATCACTGCAGCTGCACCAGCAGATGCAAAATCCTTGCACTTTTGGTGAAATATATTTTTTTTCTCATGTTGAAAATGAAGCTTTTATGTGGGTACAAGATTGCCAAAAGAAAGTCATACCAATAAGACTCTAACATGATTTAAGAAAAATCAAAGTCAGTATACAATAACAAGTCAAAAATTTAAAAAATCTCAAGCTAAAGAACTTAATGCCAGGAAAGGATGGCTTGATAATTCTAAAAAGAGATTTATTTGGCTTTAAAATGTCAATATAACAGGAGAAGCAGCTTCTACTAATCAAGACATCAGAGATGAGTTCTCAGATGCTGTTAAGACAGTCATTGAAGAGAAAGGATATCTGCCTGAACAAGTTTTTAATGTAGCCTGAAGTGCCCTATTCTGGGGAAAAATGCTACAAAATAGATTTATTAGTAAGGAAGAGAGGTGAACACCAGGATTTAAGGCAGGGAGGGATAGGCTAACTGACAGTTTTGGGTAAATATAGTAGGTTTGTGATCAGAACTGCCCTTACCTATAAAGCCTCTAAGCCCTGAGCCTTGATGGGGGAAAAAAAAAATACAACACACCACCAGCTGCCAGTCTTTTGCTTGGGTGACAAAAAATTCTGGATGAGAACCGTTTTTCTGGATTGGTTCCATCACTGCTTTGTCCCTAAAGTCAGGAAGTACCTTGCCAGTAAGGGGCTGCCTTTTAACATTCGTTGTTGTTGTATTAGACAATGTCCCTGGCCACCTAGAACTATGTAACACTGAAATACTGAAGTGGTCTACTCTTCCTCAAACACAACATCTCTAACTTAGTCTCTAGATCAGGGGGTCATGAGGGTCTTTAAGGTTCATTACACATGGTACACTATGGAAAGTATTGCCAATACTACAGAAAAGAGCCCAGATAAAGAGAAAATCATGAAGGTCTGGAAGGATTACACAATTGGTAATCCTTGAAGGTGTCATCATTGTTATAGAAAAAGCCATGAAAACCATCAAGTCCAAAACAGTAAATTCCTGCTAGAAAAAACTGTCTCCAGACATTGTGCCAGACTTCAAAGGATTTAGAACAGAACCAATCAAAGAAACCACAAAAGCAATGGTGGATATGGCCCAAAAGATGTGGATCTTAGAAAAATTAAAGTGCAAATAAACACCACACCAGAGGAATTAACACATGACAACTGGATTAGAATGAGTGCTTCTGAACCAGTGCTGAGGTTCAGATGCAGAAGATGAAAAAAGATGAACCATTATGAGGAAGATGGAAAAAGCAGGGCCAGCAAACAAACCAATGCTCGACAATCTGGTAGAAGGTCTCCTATTGCACAAGACTTGCTTTTGACTTCTGTTATGACATGGACCCCTTTATGATACTGGCGCTGAAATTAAAGCTAGGGGTGGAAGGATTGGTATTATATAGAAGCATTTTTAGAGAAATTAAAAATCAGTACAGTCAGACAAATTGTGACACATTTCCATACAGTAACACTGAGCGCGCCTACCTCTCCTGCCTCCACTTCTACCTCTCTCACCCCCGAGACAGCGACACCAGTTCCGCTTCTACTTCTTCCTCAGCCTAGTCAATGTGAAGATGAGGAGGAACTTTGATGATCCTTTCTACTTAATGAACAATAAACAGTCATCATGCCTTACAGTTAATAAACTCATCTATTGTGCACATGTGTGAGTGTCTTCATGAGGAAAGTAAAAATGGTACAGCAAAAACTGAATGAGATGTATTTATGTCATCATCATTGTCACCCAAGGATTCATGACGTAGGACAGTGTGTGCCAGACGTGTATGCCTATCCATATACAGGCATAAGGTGCGTGATATTTTACAAAAATTTGTTAGTTGTTTTATCATTTTATAACTTTGCTTGCAAAGAATTACATTATAATACACCCTCTGACAGCAAAATTGCCTATCAGCCTCTCATCATAGATGTTTTTTAAAAGAATGTAATAACGTTTCTAATTATTATGCACATGACTGTAATATGATATGCCATAAAAATTTTATAATCATTATTCATTAGTATAGGCTAAGCTACTGAGGAGCAATTGTATTGCTTGCAATAGGTATCATAAAGCAATAATTTATGCTTCTTCATTATCAATAAGAGTCAGATACAAGTAAGTTCAGAGGTGGGTGACCCAGATTCAGTATGTTACTTCCAGAGCCCCAGGTTCCTTCTATGTGGTTGCTTTACCATGACCTACATCACCCAGATCATCTCATGTCTAGGGTGACTATGCCAGCTATGCCCGTCATGTCCACATTCCCACCAGCCAGAAGGTAGAAAAGGAAGAAAAGCATGCCTTCTCTCAACAAGCAAATATCTTAGAAATTTGACACACCACTTTTCCTTTCATTCCATCTGTCAGAACCTAAATGTACCAGATCACTCCTAGATAACAGAAGCGGGAAAATGTAATTTTTAGTTTCCGGATAGCATCTGTTCAGTTAAAAATCACAAATTGTATCACCATAGAAAAAGGGAAGAAAGGATATTAAGAAATAATACATAGTTTCTTCCTCAGGAGTTTAAAATTCTATTGCAGTAGGTTAGGCTATATTAATTAAGGAAATTGACAAATGAAACTGCCAGTCAAGTTTCTGCATAGGCATAGAGAAAGTTCATCTGTCATGCTGATTTTAACACTACTACTAGCTCAGGATGGTACTTTCTAATATGCTGTGTTAACTGTAGATGGAAACTGTTAGCTTCCCAAACAGTAATTTCATTTTCAAGGAATAGGAAATGAAAAGAAAAGCAGTCAAAGTTTAGGCAAAGTTAATTGCTTCTCAAATTCAAACTTATTTGCTTTGTTTTCTTGCTTCTTATCCATGAGCCAAAACAACAAATCTGTGAAGTATTTTTCCTAGACTCTCTTTTTCATGCCAAGTTATAATGTTAAAATTTAATGTTAACCTTAATGGATTCTGTCAAAGGCATCTCTCTGACACTCTGGAGATGTGATGCTGGGGAGATGCTGATCTGGAAAACTATTGTCAGCAAGGCTCACATGTAGTTAATAGAAGCCAAAGACCAAGCTGAGGGGACATCTAAGATAATAGCAGCCTAAAACAAGTGCCATTAGAACCCCGTTTTGAGCAAGTAAATTACCATGTGTGAGAAAGATTTAGGAGTAGAGCCTTCCTGGGATAGGTACACTGATACTGTTACCAGTTGATAATAAGCTCAAAATGTATGGTTCCTACCACAGAAAAATCTATTTCTCATAGGACAAATGTTGTTTAGTTGCTAAGTCATGTATGATTCTTTTGCGACCCCCCAGGAACCCACCAGGCTCCCCGTTCATGGGATTTCCCAGGCAAGAATACTGGAGTGGGTTGTCACTTCCTCCTCCAGGGGATCTTCCTGACCTAGGGATTAAACTCGTGTCTCTGGTGTCTCCTGCACTGACAGGTGGATTCTCGACTACTGAGTCACTAGGGAAGCCCATCGGACAAGTAGCATCTTAAAATTCAACATCAGTCCATTGCCTTGAACACTGTTAGATAATTTAAAATATATATATACATTCTTAAAGTACAAAGAGGAGTTGCAGAGATGTTAGGCAGAGAGCATTTGCACCAAGTGTATGGAGTTAACATCAGCAGTAATGGGACAAATTGATATCAATATTCTCCAAAGAACACAATCACTGCTGACATTATTGCCCAGAAAAACAAGTCAATTGTAACCTAAATCTAATCATGAAACACCAGTTTTATCCAAACATCTAGCCACATAGAGTGCTACATAGAGTGCCTATAATCTGTAATCCCTAATAGTTCATTTAAATCACTAATCTTGAGGGTTCTAGAGATCCTGTCTTTTGCTAATCAGTCTTCTTTTTTAGAAAGTTTTGAGTTATTCTGGGCCATTAATGCCATCCTGTTTGATATGACTTTTTTAAATCCTCATCTACAGAGAGTTGATGGGGTATCTGGATGGGACCTAAAGACTATACAGTCTCCTTCCTCACTGATGTCCCAGGTCCCTTCCCCTCTGATCCCACATAGGAATCTTGGGTATCAGCACATTCCCAAATTGATCTGACACAAAGGGAACATTTTTGGTAGTTTCAGGTCATTAATTAGAAGTGAGAATTGCTCAAAACATATCAGAAGTTTGAACAGAGAAAACGACGAGAAGGCTCTAGCATAAAGAGGAGAAGTGTTCTAAGAGCACTTGACTGTCAGAAAAGAGAGAAAAACAGTAGTTGAAAACAAATTTGTTACCAACAGAGTAAACAGAAGTAAACATTCACATGTTCTAGGACCATAGCACTTCAGGAGGAAAAGAGAACCTGCCCCTGATCCAGGACATGACATTTACCTGAGAAACTTCCATTTCTTCCTTTTCCTCCGCCGGGTTTCTTTCTCAGGTGAGATAAGGTGAAGTCACAAATGCATCCTGAGAATGTGCCTTTAAAGGCTTCAGCACAGACCCTCTGTTGGTCTCATACTCACAGGAAGAAGAGACTTGAAATACCCTCTTTTTTGTTGTCTCAGGAGAGGTTCAGGAACACTGAGCTCCTACATGAAGATTAAACTTTGAGTTTCTTCTTTTCTGTCTTCAGGGACCCTCTTCTCCCATAGACTCCCCAAATTCTATTACAGCCCAGATAATGCAGGCGGCACAGACCTGCCCCTACCAGACCACACAGAGCAAAGTCTGTTAGGACCGCAGGCTCAACTCTCCTAATATACTTGTGACCTCTCACCCTTAACTCTGGCCTCACCTTAGAATCACCTGGAAGACTTAATTTAAACAACACAGGTGTTCCTACCCAGACAAATGGACAGAATCTGTGGGGGAGGGCACAGGTGACAACCATTCTTAAAACTATATGATATCCTGGGGAAGATCCCCTGGAGGAGGAAATGGCAACCCACTCCAGTATTCTTCCTAGGAAATTCCATGGACAGAGGAGCCTGGAGGCTATAGTCTGTGGGGGGTCGCGGAGTCAGCCACTATTGAGTGACTGAGCACATGAGATCCTAATTGGAAGCCTGGGCTGAAAGTCACTTGCTTTTCAAGTTTTAATGTGCATAAAAATCACTTGGATGGATGTTAACTAGATTTGATGTTATGATCATTTCACAACATATATACATATGGAATCATTATGTTGTACATTTGAAACTAATATGATGTTATATGTCAATTAAGTCAATAAAAAATTACCTGGAGATCCAAAAAAGAAAAAAAAATACAAAAAGGAGAATTAGGATGCAGCCCTCCCTGAAGTTCTTAACTCTAGCCTAGAATGTGACCTGGATCATTAAAAAAAATACGACTTTTCTTAGAAGGAAAAAAAAACAAACAATGAAAATAACATTGAGAAGAGATTTTAGGTCATACTTTATTTTTACTCTGCTCAAAGTCTAGGTTACAACTGAAGGAGAGAGGAGCTAACCTTTAATTTTTTTTAATTTAAAATTAGAAATGAATTTAATTAATACCAGGATAAAACACATCTTAAATGACTAAAGGATGTTCTAGGCAGCAGTAGCTGCCCTATTTACAGAATTATCTTTAGAGAAGAAACACAGGAATGGGGCATTTAGCTTGGCTCTTTTTAGGAGTTTTACAGCAGATAAAATATCCATTTAAGATCACTAATGATTCTCTTAAGAATTGAATGAAGATCTAACTTAATATATACAGTAATGATACAGAATATTTTTTTAAAAATAAGAAATTTCCATAGAACCCAATCATTTTTAATATGATTCAAAGTTTTAATACATACCTCACCCCTAATTTCAGTTGAAAAACTTTATGGTACTGTCTTTCCATGTCCAGATGCCTCCAATTGGACTGAAGTGCAGTGTGCCACTGAGAATTTGAACCATGCATTTTTTTCATCCAGATATTTTAATTGCATGAAGGCGCCATAATAACAATGATGACTGAAGAGCGGTATTACTTTTCAGAGTGAAGGTCAAATTTAGCTTTTTTTTAAAATCTTGTTTCATTTTGGTCTCATTTCACTTTAGTCTGTATTATCTTGTGACAGAAAAATGAAACAAAAGGAAAAGGAAGTTTACACACATTTTATTTTAAGTTACAGTTTATATGAGCATCAAACATGAGTGTTTTATTTAATTCTTCAGGTTGATACCTTTCTGGTTTCCTGAAATATAATACCCATTAATCCCTGTTTGCAGACACCTTGAAATATTTATTGAATAATACAATACAGATTCTAAAACATAATCTTCTTTTATGAATACTGGCACAATTTCACCCAGCTCTGTGGAAGATTTAAGAAAAATGGCAGGGCAAGATCAGACATTGTTTACATCTCACCTCCAGCAAGATATAACTTTACTTTTGGCTGACCTTTAAGCAAAAGCAATGGTTATGTAACCAAGTAAGCTAAAAACTAAACAGGAAAAGTCACAGAGCAGGGAATGAACTACAAACTTACACTATTTGTTAAACTGAGATTTTTATCATGTTGCTCAAAGAAACACTAAAGTTTCCCAAATGGAAAAATGTGACTGATATTTTATCTTTGCTATTTGAATATATACATGAATATTTCAGTATTTAAAAGAAGTTATTCAGGGGTCTACAATAAAATGCACTGTACTATTTTACAATGTTAAGCAGCATTACTCATTGCTAGAATAAAATTTTTGAATGAATTGCATTCTATCTTCACATAAGTCTTAGATATAATTAATGTTCATTTTATATGGTTCCTAAAACATACATTCTAAGGTTGTTCTTAAACAGATTTACTTTTGGAAAGTTTTAAGTGCAGCCTTATCCAAGGGCAGAAGAATAACTTCTTAAAGTCTCTTTTTAGCTTTATCATTTGCAGCATATAATCAAGTTAATAGTCACTACATATTATGCTCAACAGAAAAAAAAAATCTTGCCAAAGAGAAAAAAAGCCACAAAAGAAATTGCATAACCTGGAAATAATCTAAGATTTTGAAAGGTTTGTTTTTTAGTAGAATATAAATATCTTTAGCAAATTATAGCTTCTTTTTGATGTCCCCATAATTGGATAATGTTTAAATTTTTGCCAAAATTGAATAGCCTTCTAGTAGATTTTATATTTCATATGCAGTTGAATCTTTCATATATCTGTTAGTACTTTTTAAAATCATTTAAACAATGAAGTTATAACATGAACTGTCATTGAATAAATATGAAAAGAAAGCTGAAGAGTCAGAAATAAAACTATTGAAAATGTAGGACTTGAATAACATGTTGGGTGCTGTGCATTGCAGATGAACAGGACACAGATTGCTTATAGTCTAGAGGATCAGACATAAACAAGAAATAAACAATTAAAATACAAGGAGGCAATAACTATAATAGGAAAAGTCATATCCTAGACCTTGCAGGGGCACTTAAATGAGCCTTGACAGAGGAAGGGCCATTGGAAGAAAATGTCTTGCCTGAGAAGGAGCAACAATGAGCCAAAAGGAATACAAGTCATCATAAAAACTAAAAATAACTTGGTAAGACTAGCATAATGGACATCAGAAGGTGAAGGGTGAGACTGAAGAAGAAAGGAAATCTGTAAGAGCCCTGTAACTATGAAAGGACCTTAGAACTTCTAAAAGAATTGAAATAAATCAACCAGTACACCAAAGGGTTTTAAACATGGGGGCCAAATATGATTAAATCCTTCTAGTTCCATTTGGAGAATGAATGGAAAGAATGTAAGACTGAAATCCTGGAGAAGAGTCAAGACTGGGAGCTGCATTAGTAAGGGTTTTCCAGAGAAACAGAACCAATAGGATATGAAGATTTATATAAAAGGAGATTAAGTACAGGAACCAGTTCACAGGTTATGGAGGACAGAAGTCCCACAATCTGCTGCCTGTAAGCTGAAAAACCAGGAGTTGGTTGTATAATAATTCAGTTCAAGTCTAAAGGTCTGAGAACCCAAGAAAACGAGGGTTTGGGTCGATTACTAGTGTAAGTCTGAGTCTGAAGGCCCAAGAACCTGGAGCTTCGATGTCCGAGGGCAGAAGAAGATGGATGTTCTAGCTGAAGAAGAGAGAAAGAATTTGCTCTATTTCCACCTTTGTAAATTCTACTCAGGCCCTCAACAGACTGGATGATACTGATCCACATTGGTGACAGTGAATCTCTTTTCTCAGTCTACTGAATTAAATGTTAATCTCTTCCAGAGACATCCTCACAAAGATACCAAGGAATGATGTTTTACCAGCTACTGGATCCCTTAGCCCAATCAAATTTACATAAAATTAAACATCACAGGAGCACATGCAGCACTGGGGAAGAAGACATGAATTTCTAGCCTTCTAGGAGGTATTGGCGGAGAAGGCAATGGCAACCCACTCCAGTACTCTTGCCTGGAAAATCCCATGGACGGAGGGGCCTGGTAGGCTGCAGTCCATGGGACTGCGAAGAGTCGGACACGACTGAGCGACTTCACTTTCACTTTTCACTTTCATGCATTGGAGAAGGAAATGGCTACCCACTCCAGTGTTCTTGCCTGGAGAATCCCAGGGACGGCGGAGCCTGGTGGGCTGCCATCTATGGGGTCGCAGAGTCGGACACGACTGATGCAACTTAGCAGCAGCAGCACCAGGTATTGGATTGAATGTACTCAGTGAGGGAAGGCAAAAAGCCATGGTATTCAGTGAAGCAGGACCATGGAAAGAGGTCTATATACAGGGAAAGATGATGGAAGGCAGTTTTAGACCTGTTGTCCATCCTCTGAAAAGCCTGAAAAGTGAAAGGGTTAGTCAATCAGTTGTGTCTGACTCTTTGTGACCACATGGACTATAGCCCACCAGGCTCCTCTGTCCATGAAATTCTCCAGGCAAGAACACTGGAGTGGGTTGTCATTTCCTTCTCCAGGGGCTCTTCCTGATCCAGGGATTGAACCCAGGTCTCCAGCATTGCAGGCAGACTATTTACTGACTGAGCCACCAGGGAAGACCTGAAAAACCTGCATTCAGTTCAGTTCAGTTGCTCAGTCGTGTCCGATTCTTTGCGACCCCATGAATTGCAGCATGCCAGGCCTCCCTGTCCATCACCAACTCCTGGAGTTCACCCAAATTCATGTCCATCGAGTCGGTGATGCCATCCAGCCATCTCATCCTCTGTCGTCCCCTTTTCCTCCTGCCCCCAATCCCTCCCAGCATCAGAGTCTTTTCCAATGAGTCAACTCTTCACATGAGGTGGCCAAAGTACTGGAGTTTCAGTTTTAGCATCAGTCCTTCCAAAGAACACCCAGGACTGATCTCCTTTAGAATGGACTGGTTGTATCTCCTTGCAGTCCAAGGGACTCTCAAGAGTCTTCTCCAACATCACAGTTCAAAAGCATCAATTCTTCGGTGCTCAGCCTTCTTCATAGTCCAATTTTCACATTCATACATGACCACAGGAAAAACCATAGCCTTGACTAGACAGACCTTTTTTTTGGCAAAGTAATGTCTCCGCTTTTGAATATGCTATCTAGGCTGGTCATAACTTTCCTTCCAAGGAGTAAGCATCTTTTAATTTCGTGGCTGTAATCACCATCTGCAGTGATTTTGGAGCCCAAAAAAATAAAGTCTGACACTGTTTCCACTGTTTCCCCATCTATTTCCCATGAAGTGATGGCACCAGATGCCATGATCTTCGTTTTCTGAATTTTGAGCTTTAAGCCAACTTTTTCACTCTCCTCTTTCACTTTCATCAAGAGGCTTTTTAGTTTCTCTTCACTTTCTGCCATAATGGTGGTGTCATCTGCATATCTGAGGTTATTGATATTTCTCCTGGCAATCTTGATTCCAGCTTGTGCTTCTTCCAGCCCAGCGTTTCTCATGATGTACTCTGCATAGAAGTTAAATATACAGCCTTGACGTACTCCTTTTCCTATTTGGAACCAGTATGTTGTTCCATGTCCAGTCCTAACTGTTGCTTCCTGACCTGCATATAGGTTTCTCAAAAGGCAGGTCAGGTGGCCTGGTATTCCCATCTCTTTCAGAATTTTCCACAGTTTATTGTGATCCACACAGTGAAAGGCTTTGGCATAGTCAATAAAGCAGAAATAGATGTTTTTCTGGAACACTCTTCCTTTTTCCATGATCCAGCAGATGTCAAATAAAGACTTGATGCATGAGATAGTCTGGATAGACATTATGGAGTCCGTCACATAAAAGAGATAAAAAATTGACATCTTTTCCAGTTGACCCTTGAACAATGCAGGACTGCCAACTCTATGCAGTTGAAAATCCAAATATAACATACAGTCATTCTCCATATCCATGGTTCTGTATCCCCAGATTCAACCCTGGATTATGTAAGTACTATAGTATTTAGTATAAAAAAAAAATTCCACGTGTAAGTGGACGAGCAAAATTCAAAGCCACATTGTTCAAAGTTCAACTTACACACGCAATTCCAAGACGGTCACCATCTAAATGCATTACATTAAATTTTTTTACTGAAGCAACAATATTCTAATCAGGAAAGATAAATAATGAAGTAACCATAATACCTTTTGAGGAGAGGTAATGGAAAAGTATTGATGAAATTTTTAAAAATACAAAAAAATTAGACTGAGGATGAAAAATGTAAAGGGACTAGCTAGGTCCAGAAAATGTCTCTTATTAAATGCACGGACTTAGCAACTGTTTTGATGTTGCTCTTCTGTTTTATTTTTTTTGTTTTTGTTTGTGGAATCAGTTAGTTTTGCTAAGATTGCCTAGGTTTTACAGCACTGGAAGGCAATTTGTATTAAAAACCAGCTGCAACTGTTTCCCATGGAGGAAAGATCCATAAATTACACTTCAGCTTATTTGTCAGTTAATGTAGTTTAAACCTGTCTGCCAAAGAATTTTTAAAGTGTGAGAATTGATCCTGGACTCCAGCTGAGAGGCTTGTGAAATTATAAAGGTAATATGTTCACTATAGCATTTCCTGCTGCCCAATTTAAAGGTGCTAGGTAGGAGGTCAGTGAAAAAGGAAGGCAGTTGGATGGCACTATTTGAAATATTTTAAATAAATGTTTTGTAAGGGACTAACATATTATGTAAAGAAATGATTTTTTTTTTTTCTAAGCAGAATCTTCATCCAATCATTTGATTTATGAATGAGAGACTTCACTGAGAGTCTTCAATCTTCTGGTTAATCCAGTTTTTAGCCCAGCATTTTTTCCATGCTATCATTTGTAATGCCTTGTTTAGTCTTCTTTTTCAAATGACTAATAAGAAGGGCTTTATTTTTTTCCCTACTTTTTCCTCAACAAAATATTCTGTGGCCTAATAATTCTAACATAGACAAACTTGCTTACAACTTCCTGCATGGATACCTACTCACTTTATGAGCCTATTTGCTGCCCAGAAGCAGTGCTGAACCTCTTATAGAACCTAAGCGTTGTTATCCTGTAAGCAGGCTGGGTGAATCAAAACTAGATTAAAACAAACAACAACAAAAAGAAACATGACATCTCTGGGTTTTTCCCTGCAACAGCCAGGTATTCTGAAATCAGATGGTTAATTACATACAACAGCCAACGCTGCTTGCTTGATTTGTTCCATAAGGGTTTTCAGGATATAAAAGATGAAGTGTTGCAAAATAAAATTAATATCCAACTTGTAGGATGAATAGAAGGCAAATAACATGAAGGCAGAAGGAAAGATGGAACTAGGAGTGAGGGCATGACACAGGATCCGTGAGGTGGTGTCCACTTGAAAAGGATGAACTCAAAATGAGCCATAAGCTGGACCCATCAAGGAGAAAACTGTATTTAATTACAGGGTTGAAGAGTATCTATGAGGAAAAAATGATGCATTAGTGAAGAAGTCCATCAAGTTTTGATTTGCAATCTGAGAGGAAGAGAGAAAATCCTTTATAAAGGAATGAACAATAAGTTTCCATCATTACCGGAGACCTAGCAAGGACTTTCTCTCAGTGTCTAATGATGTCCCTCAAAGAGGCAGCTAACACAAAGCCTGTGTTGTAAGAGGAACCTTAGGAGTGGCAGAGAATTAGGTGTTGAAATACCAATATGACGCCCAAGCAGGAAAGGTTAAGAGCCCCAAGTACATCATTACAGTTTGTTATTTATTGAAAAATAAAAGGTAATAAAATAAACAGTACAGTGCACAGATTTTTATCTTATGATTTATGTTGTGATTCATTTTAGAACTTAAGAAAGAAAGGCCAGTTAAAGTCCCTGAAATCCAACTACGGCATAGTGGAAACAGCACTAGATTGAAGCAAAAACCTAGTGTGATCTTCAATTTCCTTAACTATAATACTTCTTCTTTTTTGAAAAAATTCATTCTCCACAGAGACTCTCAAACATTGACAATACCAACTACATTTCAAGTTCTTTTGGTGTAGTGGGACACTTTTCAATCAGCAATAATTGTACCTCAGATAAACCTCACTGGCTATGATATAGCCACTGTGCAAAGCTCAGCTTCACTAACTTCTGATTTTGCCAGACAGCTCATGGTTGTTCCTACTGACACCCAGATGTCACACCTATAAAAAGGCAAACCAAGGTAAACCATTCAATATCATAGTAATCCAAGTCTATGCCCCAACCACTAATGCCGAAGAAGCTGAAGTTGAATGGTTCTATGATGACCTACAAGACCTTCTAGAACTAACACAAAAAAGATGTTCTTTTCATCACAGGGGACTGGAATGCAAAGGTAGGAAGTTAAGAGATACCTGGAGTAACAGGCAACTTTGGCCTTGGAGTTTTCCACTGGACTACAAAGTCAAGTGGACCTTAGGAAGCATCACTACCAACAAAGCTAGTGGAGGTGATGAAATTCCAGTTGAGCTATTCCAAGTCCTAAAAGATGATGCTGTGAAAGTGCTGAACTCAATTTGCCAGCTATTTTGGAAAACTCAGCAAAATGAAGCAGGGCAAAGGCTAACAGAGTTTTGCCAAGAGAATGGACTGGTCAGAGTAAACACCCTCTTCCAACAACACAAGAGACAACTCTACACAAGGACATCACTAGATGGTCAATGCCGAAATCTGATTGATTATATTTTTTGCATCCAGAGATGGAGAAGCTCTATACAGTCAGCAAAAATGAGACCAGGAGATGACTGTGGCTCAGATTATGAATTCCTTATTGCCAAATTCAGATTTAAATTTAAGTAGGGAAAACCACTATACGATTCAAGTATGACCTAAATCAAATCCCTTATGATTATACAGTGGAAGTGAGAAACGGATTCAAGGGATTAGATCAGATAGACACAGTGCCTAGAGAACTATGGACCAAGCTTCGTGACACTATACAGGAGACAGGGATCAAAAGCATCCCCAAAACACAGAATTGCAAAAAGGCAAAATGGTTGTCTGAGGAGGGCTTACAAATAACTTCGAAAAGAAAACTGAGAAAAAAGACATCCTGGACTGCAAAGTCAAGTGGACCTTAGGAAGCATCACTACCAACAAAGCTAGTGGAGGTGATGGAATTCCAGTTGAGCTATTCCAAGTCCTAAAAGATGATGCTGTGAAAGTGCTGCACTCAATTTGCCAGCTATTTTGGAAAACTCAGCAGTGGCCACAGGATGGGAAAAGGTCAGTTTTCATTTCAAACCCAAAGAAAGGCAATGCCAAAGAATGTTCAAATGACCCTACAATTGCACTCACATTCTAGCAAAGTAATGCTCAAAATTCTCTAAGCCAGGCTTCAGCAATATGTGAACCGTGAACTTCCAGATGTTCAAGCTGGATTTAGAAAAGGCAGAGGAACCAGAGATCAAATTGTCAATATCCATTGGATCACAGAAAAAGCAAGAGAATTCCATAAAAACTTCTGCTTTACTGATTATGCCAAAGCCTTTGACTGTGTGGATCACAACAAACTGTGAAAAATTCTTCAAGAGATGGGAATTCCAGACCACCTGACCTGCCTCCTGAGAAATCTGTGTGCTGGTCAAGAAGCAACAGTTAGAACTGGGCATGGAACAATGGACTGGTTCCAAATTGGGAAAGGGTTATGTCAAGGCTGTATATTGTCACCCTGCTTATTTAATTTATATGCAGAGTACATCATGAGAAATGCTGGACTGGAAGAAGAACAAGTTGAAATCAAGATTGCTGGGAGAAATATCAATAACCTCAGATATGCAGATGACACCACCCTTATGGCAGAAAGTGAAGAGGAACTAAAAGAGCAGCTTGATAAAAGTGAAAGAGGAGAGTGAAAAACCTGGCTTAAAACTCAACATTCAAAAAACAAAGACCATTGCATCCAGTCCCATCACTTCATGGCAAATACATGGGGAAACAATGGAAACAGTGAGAGACTTTATTTTCTTGGGCTCCAAAATCACTGCAGATGGAGACTGCAGCCTTGAAAACAGAAGATGCTTGCTCCTTGGAAGAAAAGCTATGACCCACCTAGTCAGGATATTAAAAACAGACATTACCATATGGACAAAAGTCCACCTAGTGTGAGAGCTGGACCACAAAGAAGGCTGAACACTTAAGAATTGATGCTTTTGAACTGTGGTGTTGGAGAAGACTCTTGAGAGTCCCTTGGACTGCAAAGAGATCATACCAGTCAATCTGAAAGGAAATCAGTCCTGAATATTCATTTGAAGGACGAATGCTGAAGTTCAGATACTCTGACCACCTGATGCAAAGAACTGACTCATTGGAAAAAACCCTGATGCTGGTAAGATTGAAGGCAGGAGGAGAAGGGAATGACAGAAGATGAGATGGTTGGATGGCATCACTGATGCGATGGAAAGGAGTGATAGCAAACTCCAGGAGTTAGTGATGGACAGGGAAGCCTGGCGTGCTTCAGTCCATGGGGTCACAAAGAGTCGGACACAACTGAGCAACTGAACTGAACTGATTCAAAGGCTTGGAACAGAAAGAGTATATTCTTTTTTGCTTTGGAATTTTGCAAGGAGTCAGACATGACTGAGTGACTGGACTGAACTGCACTGAACTGAAAAAGGAGTTAAGAATACCTATTCAGAAAGTTTTTCTGAAGTTTGCACAAAATATTGCACATAAATGCCTTTCATTATATGATCTGAAATACTCATTTCTTTATATTATCTAAAGGTCTTTTAATTATATTTTGAAGATGTACTTCAAGAAAACTGAAAATTATCTTCAAGATAATTATCTTTATGTGAATTCATACATAGTTACATAGAGATCCTTTGAACGATATTGTTGTTATAAAACTTACATTATTGGAGTTCCTAGAATATGACTAGGAAGCTAGTAAATACTTGATATGCTTCATTCTTTGCAACCTGAAAACAGTATTATTAAATACTGCTTTATTAAATAAAATTTATTTTATTATTATTAATATTAATTAACATTACTGTTTATTATAATACAATATTATTAAATTAAAGCATGGTTTATTATTCTACCCATTTTATAGGTTATAAAATTAAACAGATAAAGTGACAGAGCTCGGTTTAGAAATGTGAAGTCTGTCAAAGGAGAAAAGGGCTAAACCAAGACACTGCACAACAGAGAGGGGCGAAAATGAAATACTTAAATACAGAAAATGTCTATTACACAACAATATTAGACCCTTTAAAATTATTGGTACTTATTGATATCCATAGTGTAAGTCCTTTACAAGAACATATTTGAAGGCCAATTAAAAATATATGTTTGTTATCAGTAAAAGTTTTCAAAATTATTTGTACAGCATCCTAGTCTTTAATGTTCAAAACCCAAGGAGTCCACACACGTCTCTAGATCTGACATCCCCTATCAAGAGGGCCAGGCCCTGCACCCAGCCCTCCAATGGCTCATCTGAGCTTTAGGGTGACAGTAGAATCCACTGTACTTAGTTCCTAAAGTCCTATATTTTGTTTTATATATTTGGGGAAAAAAATCTTCTCTTTTTTCATTTTAAAATAGAAAGTTTTTAGAAGTTCCCAAATAAAAATTCATCTTTACATAAACTCACACCTATTTATTAAGAAGGTCACCATGTGTTTTGTTCATTTTGGGTTAAATTGCATTCCAGGAAAGGAGGTTAGAACTGAGATCTACCTTATGTTCTGTCCTGGGGCTATGAAGACCCAAAGAGACAACAATATGGAATGCTGAAAAACTTAATAATATTAAAAGTACTAAAGAAATGTAACACATTATTATTTTACCTGAAACACCAAGTATGCTCATAAGACTATAATAAGCTAAATTAATTGTATTAGTTTGCTGCTGCTGCTGCTGCTGATGCTAAGTCGCTTCAGTCGTGTCCAACTCTGTGTGACCCCATAGACGGCAGCCCACCAGGCTCCCCTGTCCCTGGGATTCTCCAGGCAAGAACACTGGAGTGGGTTGCCATTTCCTTCTCCAATGCATGAAAGGGAAAAGTGAAAGTGAAGTCACTCAGTCGTGTCTGACCCTCAGCGACCCCATGGACTGCAGCCTACCAGGTTCCTCCATCCATGGGATTCTCCAGGCAAGAGTACTGGAGTGGGGTGCCATTGCCTTCTCCGATTAGTTTGCTAGACCTGTCTTAAAGTATCACAGATTAAAATAATAGAAATGAAATTTTTCACAATTCTGGAAGCCAGAAGTCCTAAGCCAAGATGCAGGCAGGTCTGATTTCTTCTGAGGTGTCTACTCTGGTTTGCAGATGGCTGTCTTCTCCCTGTGTCTTTACATGACCTTCTCTTTAAGCTTATTAGTATCCCAGTCTCCTGTATGACTGTAAAGACACCAGTCATATTGGATTGGGGCTCACCCTAATGACCTCATTTCAATTTAAATGTCTTTTTAAAGATCTTATTTCCAAATACTGTCACATCTTGAGATACTGGAGGTTCAGATCAGATCAGATCAGTCGCTCAGTCATGTCCGACTCTTTGCAACCCCATGAATCACAGCACGCCAGGCCTCCCTGTCCATCACCAACTCCCAGAGTTCACTGAGACTCATGTCCTTCGAGTCAGTGATACCATCCAGCCATCTCATTTTCTGTCGTCCCCTTCTCCTCCTGCCCCTAATCCCTCCCACCATCAGAGTCCTTTCCAATGAGTCAACTCTTCGCATGAAGTGGCCAAAGTACTGGAGTTTCAGCTTTAGCATCATTCCCTCCAAAGAAATCCCAGGGCTGATCTCCTTCAGAATGGACTGGTTGGATCTCTTTGCAGTCCAAGGGACTCTCAAGAGTATTCTCCAACATCACAGTTCAAAAGCATCAATTCTTCGGTGCTCAGCTTTCTTCACAGTCCAACTCTCACATCCATCCATACATGCCTTTGTTGGCAAAGTAATGTCTCTGCTTTTGAACATGCTATCTAGGTTGGTCATAACTTTCCTTCCAAGGAGTAAGCGTCTTTTAATTTCATGGCTGCAGTCACCATCTGCAGTGATTTTGGAGCCCAGAAAAATAAAGTTTGACACTGTTTCCACTGTTTCCCCATCTATTTCCCATGAAGTGATGGGACCGGATGCCATAATCTTCGTTTTCTGAATGTTGAGCTTTAAGCCACTTTTCCACTCTCCACTTTCACTTTCATCAAGAGGCTTTTTAGTTCCTCTTCACTTTCTGCCATAAGGGTGGTGTCATCTGCATATCTGAGGTTATTGATATTTTTCCCGGCAATCTTGATTCCAGCTTGTGTTTCTTACAGTCCAGCGTTTCTCATGATGTACTCTGCATATAAGTTAAATAAACAGGGTGACAATATACAGCCTTGACGTACTCCTTTTCCTATTTGGAACCAGTCTGTTGCTCCATGTCCAGTTCTAACTGTTGCTTCCTGACCTGCATACAAATTTCTCAAGAGGCAGATCAGGTGGCCTGATATTCCCATCTCTTTCAGAATTTTCCACAGTTTATTGTGATCCACACAGTCAAAGGCTTTGGCATAGTCAATAAAGCAGAAATAGATGTTTTTCTGGAACTCTCTTGCTTTTTCCATGATCCAGCGGATGTTGGCAATTTGATCTCTGGTTCCTCTGCCTTTTCTGAAACCAGCTTGAACATCAGGAAGTTCATGGTTCGCATATTGCTGAAGCCTGCTTGGAGAATTTTGAGCATTACTTTACTAGCGTGTGAGATGAGTGCAATTGTGCGGTAGTTTGAGCATTCTTTGGCATTGCCTTTCTTTGGGATTGGAATGAAAACTGACCTTTTCCAGTCCTGTGGCCACTGCTGAGTTTTCCAAATTTGCTGGCATATTGAGTGTAGCACTTTCACAGCATCATCTTTCAGGATTTGGAATAGCTCAACCGGAATTCTATCACCTCCACTAGCTTTGTTCGTAGTGATGCTTTCTAAGGCCCACTTGACTTCACATTCCAGGATGTCTGGCTCTAGGTCAGTGATCACACCATCGTGATTATCTGGGTTGTGAAGATCTTTTTTGTACAGTTATTTTGTGTATTCTTGCCATCTCTTCTTAATATCTTCTGCTTCTGTTAGGTCCATACCATTTCTGTCCTTTATCGAGCCCATCTTGCATGAAATGTTCCTTTGGTATCTCTGATTTTCTTGAAGAGATCTCTAGTCTTTCCCATTCTGTTGTTTTCCTCTATTTCTTTGCATTGATCACTGAAGAAGGCTTTCTTATCTCTTCTTGTTATTCTTTGGAAATCTTCATTCAGATGTTTATATCTTTCCTTTTCTCCTTTGCTTTTCACTTCTCTTCTTTTCACAGCTATTTGTAAGGCCTCCCAGACAGCCATTTTGCTTTTTTGCATTTCTTTTCCATGGGGATGGTCTTGATCCCTGTCTCCTGTACAATGTCACAAACCTCTGTCCATAGTTCATCAGGCACTCTACCTATCAGATCTAGGCTCTTAAATCTATTTCTCACTTCCACTGTATAATCATAAGGGATTTGATTTAGGTCATACCTGAATGGTCTAGTGGTTTTCCCTACTTTCTTCAATTTAAGTCTGAATTTGGCAATAAGGAGTTCATGGTCTGAGCCACAGTCAGCTCCTGGTCTTGTTTTTGCTGACTGTATAGAGCTTCACCATCTTTGGCTGCTAAGAATAATATCAATCTGATTTCGGTGTTGACCATCTGGTGATGTCCATGTATAGAGTCTTCTCTTGTGTTGTTGGAAGAGGGTGTTTGTTCTGACCAGTGCATTTTCTTGGCAAAACTCTAATAGTCTTGGCCCTGCTTCATTCCGTATTCCAAGGCCAAATTTGACTGTTACTCCAGGTGTTTCTTGACTTCCTACTTTTGCATTCCAGTCCCCTATAATGCAAAGGACATCTTTTTTGGGTGTTAGTTCTAAAAGGTCTTGTAGGTCTTCATAGAACCGTTCAACTTCAGCTTCTTCAGCGTTACTGGTTGGGGCATACACTTGGATTACTGTGATATTGAATGGTTTGCCTTGGAAACAAACAGAGATCATTCTGTCGTTTTTGAGATTGCATCCAAGTACGGCATTTTGGACTCTTTTGTTGACCATGATGGCTACTCCATTTCTTCTGAGGGATTCCTGCCCGCAGTAGTAGATATAATGGTCATCTGAGTTAAATTCACCCATTCCAGTCCATTTCAGCTCGCTGATTCCTAGAATGTCGACATTCACCCTTGCCATCTCTTGTTTGACCACTTCCAGTTTGCCTTGATTCATGGACCTGATATTCCAGGTTCCTACGCAATATTGCTCTTTACAGCATCAGACCTTGCTTCTATCACCAGTCACATCCACAGCTGGGTCTTGTTTTTGCTTTGGCTCCATCCCTTCATTCTTTCTGGAGCTATTTCTCCACTGATCTCCAGTAGCATATTGGGCACCTACTGACCTGGGGAGTTTCTCTTTCAGTATCCTATCAATTTGCCTTTTCATACTGTTCATGGGGTTCTCAAGGCAAGAATACTGAAGTGGTTTGCCATTCCCTTCTCCAGTGGACCACATTTTGTCAGATCTCTCCACCATGACCCACCCGTCTTGGGTTGCTCCACACGCATGGCTTAGTTTCATTGAGTTAGACAAGTCTGTGGTCCTAGTGTGATTAGTTGACTAGTTTTCTGTGAGTATGATTTCAGTGTGTTTGCCCTCCAGTGCCCTCTTGCAACACCTACCGTCTTACTTGGGTTTCTCTTACCTTGGGCGTGGGGTATCTCTTCACGGCTGCTCAAATATGAATTTGAGGAGAGGGGATATAGCCTGTAACATAAATATAGTATAAACACAGAGAATGAGGCCACATTATAGCCTATATATTTCAAAACAAATAGTAAGAATAGCATTGTAAATACTGCATAGTAAACATATGTCAATAATAATTTAGTAGTTTTTATTGATTCATGACCTTAAAATTCCTTAAGAATAGCAATTTGCTTGTTTGTCACAGCTGTAAAAGCCAGTTGCACAGGAGATTGGTTCTGTACTCCCACAGAATCCAACCATCCTTATGTGTTTATTGCTAGGAGCTGAGAATCAAAATAGAAAGAATGTATAGAACATAGGGACTTAATGTCTAATTGAAGCAGCTGTGCGGATGTTTAAGAGAGAAAGAATAATAAACAACAATACAAGTTTGCATGTTCTAAATTCCAAATGGGAAATTAGCTGTCTTCCTGGTTCTGGGGTCATACCAGACAGCTTTGTATTGATTTCTAAAGGATTCCAAGAGAAAACTAACACTATTTAAATATGCAGATAATTAGTGGAATAGAATTTCAACAGAAGGAATAATAGCCATACAACTTTGAAGGCTTCTGATTTCAAATTACTTGCTCTTCCTTTATTTCTCAATGAGGAAGAAATAAAATGTTTAAAAATGTCCTCAATTATTTAAAAGTTCCATTATTTGGAGTCCATTCAACTGAGGTTTGGCAATAATAGGGAATGATAATTAAAGGATTTTTTTTTAATACTTAGTTGATGTGAATTCAGCATATACAGTTTTATGACCTAAGAGAAAGTAGGGCTGAGTTATTTTGACTACCTGAATTGCCCTTAATGTATTTTTACTTGCATGAAGATTTGGCCAAAATCAATTCCATATTTCACTGTCAAATGTGGGAGGGAGAATGGGGAACAACTTTTGTTATGTTCTACATGTGCAATTATTAACATAAGTTATCTGATGGAGTAGATTAAAAAACACAAAAATATATTACTATGGTCAAAATACTAAAGTGTTTGATTTTGTGGGTAGAACTTAGCACTAGAGTTGGTTTTATTTCCTGCTAGCATTTTTGTATAGTGAGTGAAGATAATGTATTAGTTTTAATCATATAGAGTCTGTCAAAAGAAGAGTTTAGGGAAGTACTGGTTAGATGCCCAAGTTCTGGAATCACAGTGCCTAGACACGAAGCCCCTAACTTACAGCTTGCATGTTCTTGGCCAAACTGCTCTTTTTCCCTAATGCCTTAGTTTTATCATCTATAAATGGGGATAATAAGGGGATCTGCATTATAAAAAAAAGCCATGAGGATTTAGTTAAAGAACATAGGAGGAAAATGCTTAGCACAAAGTCAACAATAAATGTTAACTATTACTGGTAGCCAATAACTTAGAATATAGCTAGCATTTTGCTTTCTAAGCAATGGTTTTCAACCTCATCAGCACGAGAATCATCTGAGAATTTTTTAAATTCTAATACTTGGCCTTACCTCTAGAGATTTTGATTAAGTTGGCTTTGTGTGACGCCCAGACTTCCCTGAGTTTTAAAAATCCCCCAGGTAATTCCAACATGTAGTCAAAGTAGAAAGTATTTGATCCAAAGAACCCACACAGATGTGTACCAGCAGACAGCCTTGTCAATGTCCCACCCAATCTTAGAGTATCTTTCTCCAAACTGTCTTCTGCATAACACCGGTCGACAAAGATGCTCCCGGAAGTAAAATAAAATAAAAAAGTAACTTAAAAGGGATGGATGCTGAGTCAACTAAGCTTGATGATACACAAAACCCCTGAAGATTCAAAGTTCACCTAGCATCTTAAAAGATCTGAGAATCTCTGCTGTATGTAGATGTGTTTATTGCTAATGAACACAGATTTTCTCCAAATTTTTCTCTTTTTTTTTAAAATTTTATTTTATTTTTAAACTTTACAATATTGTATTAGTTTTGCCCAACATCTAAATGAATCCACCACAGGCACACCCGTGCTCCCCATCCTGAACCCTAAGGAAGCACTTTCTTGAGGAATGTTTAACTTTCTGCTCTTACAACATAGTGGCAAATGTCACCAATTATCAGGCCTATTTGCTACACTATCAATTAACTAAGAACTGTGCAATGATATATGTTTAACATCTACTAACTAGGCCCTGAGTTAGGTACTAGGAATTGAAAGCTAAAAGGCTTTAAACAGGGTTTAGCCACTAGAATCATCCATGGAGTATTTTTTTCTTTTTTTTTAAATACAGGTATCTGAACCTCACACCAGATATACTAGTCTATGAGAATGGACCTGCCAAGATGTAGTCTTTAACTTTTTACTAAGATTCTGGTAATGAACTTGAGTTTGGAAACCACTATTCCATAACTGAGTATTTCACATTAAGCCAACCTTGTTTTATTTTTTGCAACTATCAACCAAAAAAAAAAAAACAACAACAACAAAAAACAAAGTTCAAAAGAGAAATATCCATAGAAAAAGAAAAGAAATGAAAGAGGGTAAATGAAAAGGAAATAAATAGGACAGCACTGTGGAGCTGCAACACAGCTGAGCGATATGCATGCATGCCACATCCATGCTGCTGCATCCATTGACCAGAGAGGGAGCAGGAAAAGAGGTACACTCTGGATCCCCCATGGACTGAGGAAGGACAGATCTCTGTCCCTTATCTGAGAGTAATGACAAACACCTCCTGTACCTTAGCTGAAGACACAGAGAGGAGTGCAAAAGGAGGGAACTATGTAGGAGGAGTAAGGTGATTATAAATCTGGTAACTGAAGAGTTTAGGACAAAGGACTTCAAATTTGTTCTGAGGGCAAAGGAGTTAGGAATCATCCTGCTCTTTGAAGAGTAATATGAAATCTTGACATGGGTTCAGAATATAGATATACATTTTTTCTAAGTCAACTATTAACATTTCCTGGGAGAAGCAGATGATAGGGTGCAAGGTAAATACAAATGAAAGGATTTCTGAAAATGTGATTGTGTTTCCTTGAATACAACTCTGTTAACGGTGGGACCCTAAACACTTACATGTGGAATCTATTTTTAAAACAGCCAAACTAAGAGAAACAGAGACTGGAATGGTAGTTGCCAGGGTCTGGTAGTTCCAGGAAATGAGAAGATGGTGGTTCAAGGTCACAAACTTTCACTTATATGATGAGTGATTTCTGGAGATGCAATGTACAGCTTGGTGATTATAGTTAACAATGATGAATTATATACTTGAAAGTTTCTAAGACAGTAGATCTTAAATGTTCCCACCATACAAAAAAGTAGTTCTGTCAGGTGATGGATGTGTTAACTAACCAAGTTGGGGTTGTCATTTTACAATATATATGTGCACTAAGTCATAATGTCATATACCTCAAACTTATACAACGTTATATATCAAGTATTTCTCAATAAAGCAAGAAAAAATGGTGGATTCTTATTGGATCCTAGCTCTTACGTCTTAGATGTTCCTTAAAGAGTTTGACTTTTCAGTGATATGCTTAAATACATCTCAGATTAAAACATTACCATCTAGGCTTGAGTCAGAGAAATCATCCACCTTACTGCTAGAATTTTGTGGGGGAAAACGTGTCCATTGTCCAAACGTTAAATGTTATGCGTCTAAGAATCCAACTTCAACATTAGAGAGACATGGTGACACAACACAGATGTTGAAATTTCTGTTCTGGAGGAAGAATGCTTGGATATTTTAGGAAGAAAGAATGGCTTTTTTAGGAAGAAAATCAGATTTTTATGACATCATGTACAACTTTCAAAATTTGCTCATGAAGTTGTGAGATGAAAATTAATTTTAAACTCAATATCTATAGGCATATAGTTTTGATGGAAAGAAGACACACTATCAGAGCTACTCACACTGGTGCAGGGATGCTGCTCAACTCTTCTGCAGAAGTGAAAGGCCCGGAACATGGCTGCCATCTTGTGGTCTGCACCTAAGTAGACTTTGGAACGACTCACAGTGGCTATTTCCTGCCAGAAACAAAGAATTTCAGGCAACACTGGGCCTGGGATAGGAGCAGAGACTTAAAGTATTAGCTACTCTTGGAATTCAGATGCTGCAAAAGTGTTGGCTTCTAAATGCTGAGAAATGGCAGAGGTTGAATAAGGATACATTGGGAGGATTCTCTGATGTAAAGGGATCTTGACTTGATCTCTTTGTTAGACATTACCTAGAATAAATACACAGCAGAGTGCATAGGGGCTGGGATCTATAGCTGAAAATCAGTAAGAAGGTTGGAAGTGCTCCAGCTCTGTGTTTACTATAAGCCTTTCATCAGCAGACAGAACACGACTTGAAGGACTGGTATTGTTCTACTTCAAAACTGAAGAAGAAGAAACAAATTCTAGTTAAGATTTATTAAGCAACTTTGGATTTGGATTTCTTTGTAACCCCAAAAGATCTCTCTGATTTTCTCTGTGACTATCTTGGCCATACAGCAAAAACAAGTTTGAGTGATGGAGCTTGGAGTCGAGATGTTGGGAAGAATTTGGCATGGGAAGGGTTTTCTAGTCACTGGTAGCTTAGGAGAAGCTCAAATAAAACTTCCAACAACCCTACGAAGCCCAGTTTTGGATTGAAGGCTGAATGCCTTGATTTAATTTTATTACACAGAAGGTATCACAATGAAATTCCCTATAAGCAACTGGATACTCGCCCCCAGCATTTAGCAGACACCGGGCTTCCCTGGTATCTTAAGTGGTAAAGAATCTGCCTGCAATGCAGGAGACATAGTCAACCCCTGGGTTGGGAAGATCCCCTGGAGGCCATGGCAACCCACTCCAGTATTCCTGCCTGGAGAATCCCATGGACAGAAAAGCCTGGCGGGCTACAGTCCACAGGGTCCCAAATAGTCAGACATGGCTAATGAGACTGAGCATGCACACACACACACGCAATCATGAATGAAACAAATCCAGTAATTACATGAACTCAGTGTAGAAAAATATATGTTTCATTTGTTGCTGTTATTTGAGAGATAACAGTGTTAAATGACAGGCATCAGAGAAGCTGTGAGAACTTAAAAAATATGGAGGAAACAAGAGAGTGTTTAGGAAATATTAAAGTGAGCTTTGAATTAGAGTATTGTTCATGTTCTTGCTGCTGCTGCTGCTAAGTCGCTTCAGTCATGTCCGACTCTGTGCGACCCCCATAGAGATACAAATGAAGATCAGATTCTTTACTAATGTTATAGCTTGGAGTCAAACTCAGGGCACACAATGTGGAGTTTGTGTCCAGGCTACAGAAGAGTTGTTGAATCCTATCTACTGATTTAGGTAGATATTTAGGTAGATATTCCACATGTATTATTCCGTTTCCTTTTCACAACTTTATGAAGAGGAGAGAGGTAGCTTCCTCTAGTAAGTGGCATCATTAAAATTTCAAACTAGGTTGGATTGACTCTATAGCATATGTTATTTCCACTACACCAGGAATTCATGAATCATTCTCGTAATGTATGTTCTTTATTATGTCTAACTAAGAGCAGACTTTCAGAAGCAGCTGACAGTAGTTATTAATTATTGTCAGAAGCAGCAGCTTAGTAAAATTTATTACCATACATTTCGTAAACATTATTATTCAGGTAAACAAATACCAAAAATCTCATTCAACAGGTCAGTTCATTCACCTACTTTGGCTGCATTTTGCAGCCCACTCACCATCATTGGCCATCGTGATAAACTACTTTTCAAAATAATTAAATATTTCACAGGGCACATAGATACATTTCTGGTCAACTCACTTCCATTACTAAAATCTGTCATTACGGTTTTTTTAGGACAAATTCGTTTTCCATGTTGTATAATGAAGCATTTTACAAGTACAGTTTTTTCAAGAACTGGAGCAATTTCAAGAGTCCTTTTAAGAAAAAAATTTAGGCCTTCTAAAAGGTACTCACTTGGTCCACTTCCATGTGCAAGCTGGCCCACTGAAAGAAAATATAGTTTGAGTTCAACTTTTATAACATAATATTAACTCTGTATCACTCACATCTAGTTGGTAAAGCCTATGAATTTTTTTTTTTTCAGTTAGTAATACAAAGAAGTAACTCATGAATTGGCTTTCATTCTATCGTTGTATAAAACTCATTTGAGAATAACTATTCATCTCTCAAAATTCTCTAAGCTTCATCCTATAATAAGCTGCTGCTGCTGTTAAGTCACATCAGTCATGTCTGACTCTGTGCGAGCCCACAGACGGCAGCCCACAGGCTACATCACCAGAAATCCACATGCCTGGACTTTACTCTCACAGCTCTCTGAAGCAGTATTGCCTGATACACAATGTGTGCACACATGTGGGTTCATGTTCTAGATTCTCCACTTACTAACTCTGTGACCTTCAGAAAATTACTTAATTTTCTTCATTACAATTTCCTCAGCAGTAGGATAACTTTGGAAGTTCAGTTCAATTCAACAAACATTTAGAGTATCTATTACATAACTATGCCTTGTGCTGGAGTCAGGTATAAAAAATTAGTTCATCATTGACCCAGTATTTATTTTGAGCAAACACTATGTATTACTCTTGGTCTTAAAGACTAAGGTTAAATCTTTGAACCAGGCTGACAAATTTCTTATTCTCATAACTTATATTTTAATAAAATATTCAGAAAATAAACAAGGAAACCAAGATCTAATTCAACATAAATTCAAATAAGTGATAGGCACTAGGAAGAAAATAAAGCAGAATGAGTGGGTGACTTGGGGAATATGTCTGCTTTAGAAACAATAGCCAGAAATGATACCATCTAGGAGGTGAACATTTGAACAGAAAAATGAATGATAAGGAAAGATGATCAAGAAATCTCTATATTCAAGGAGCTTATTGTCTAGAAGGGCACAGAGAACAAATGTATAATTTCAGTAAGTGCTAAATTGAAGTTTGTAGACATCTCTTAGTAGAATGTGTTTGAACAATGTAAAAGTGTCCTAGATGAAGTCATGCCCAAATAGATATTCACTAAATGTCAGTCATCTTTTCTCTCTTTAAGATTTAACATGGTGTCCTTCCTTTTAATCAATACAAGGGAGAACTACTCAAGTCTTCATAGTGACTTTTAGGATCAGAAACAATAAAAATTACATCATGCCACAGAATTCGCTTTTTGCTTCTACTAGCTATGGTTCTTAACTTCTGCCCCAAACCACTATTTCCTGTTGTGTTTTTTTCCCCAATCATTTGTATTGTTTTAAGGTCACAAGCTATCTTGATCTTATTTGTATCTAAACAGGAAATTAATTTTTTAAGCACAAAAAACATGTTCACCCATTCCAGTTATTTTTGTGTCTGGTATTTAGAAAAAGTGCTTGTCCAACTCTTGTGACCCCATGGACTATAGCCTGCCAGGTTTCTCTGTCCATGGGATTTTCCAGGCAAGAATACTAGAGTGGGATGCCATTTCCTTCTCCAGGGGAACTTCCTGACCCATGTCTCCTGCATTGCAGACAGATTCTTTACCACTGAGCCACCAGGGAAGACAAGAATCCCTCTACCTCTTCATAGTTCAAACACAAGCAATAGGATGAGTGTGCAAAGAGCCTAACCATAAAAAAATCCAGCTGTATTCATACAGTTAGAGAGAGGCCGGGGCACTGATCATGGGAGAGAGGCCAAGAATTAGTGTTCAATGTAAGGAAATACGAATATTCAACTAAAGATAAGTCTAGAACCACACAAGACAGGAAGGACATGAGTACTGTTAGCTGAAGTGATAGAACGAAGTCTAAGAATCAGTTCTTATTAAACTTGCATGGGCACTCAAGGAAGTGTCAGCATTTGCCAGGGAGTGGGGAAAGTTGTGTGGAGTGGGGAAAGTTGGGTGGACTGAGATTGGCTTGATCAAATGGGCTTAGGGAAGCTTTAGCAGAAAAATATGGGCCCAAGGCAAATGATTCCAGTCACTGTCGAGGTTCAGGTATGAAAGTAAGATTCCAGGCTGCAAGTCAGAGGGCCTAGGCAAGTCTTGATCCAGGACTCATTTGTAACCAGTGATATTTTCACTCCAAGAGAAAAAAGAGGTGGTCCAGAATCTAGCCTGAAGTTAAATGGCCTCAGCAGCAAAATTTCTCAGTAAAGGGGTAGAAGCTGTGTAGCTTTACAAGTCATACAAGAGATGGTGACAGATTTGAAAGTACTCAGAGTAGCTGTAGTATAAGTAAACGGAACACAAAGGATTGTCACGCGTTCAGGATTTTACACTGGTGGCATACATAGCTAGGTGAGGTTGTTGCATCTTTTGATGCTTATTTTCTTCTAGTAGTTTACTACTTACAGATATGATTTCTACTTTTGTAATGCTTAAAATTTGATGTATATAAAGTCCTGAGAAGCCAGATTTTAAAAAAATCTGGCACCAAAAAGCAAAGGTACACCTCTGATGGCTAGAATAGCAAGAAGTCTCAATCTTTTATTTATATTGCAAAAGAAACAAATAAAATTCCTGAACTTCCCTGGTGGTACAGTGCATAAGAATCTGCCTGTCAGTGCAGGGGACACGGGTTCGACCCCTGGTCCTGGAAGATTCCACGTGCCACAGAGCAACTAAGACCATGTACCACAACTATTGAGCCTGTAAGCTTCGACTACTGAAGCGTATGTGCCCTGGACCACAACAAGAGAAGCCCGACTCACTGCGACTAGAGAATGCCCGCATGCAGCAATGAAGACTCAATGCAATCAATATATATATATTTTAAACATATATATATATGTTAAAAAAAACCTTCTAAGCACGTGAAGATTATCTTTTGCCTGAGGGATTTGTGTTCATAAACTGACACTGATAAAATCTCCAAGAGAAATATGTTTATTGTACCTAGTGACTAGGCTAAAAAGGAAGAAAAGTCCTAGTCCTTTGGTGAAGACAGATAGCCGTAGAGATGATGGATGTCTGGAACAGGAAGAGGCATCCATTAAGCCAATCACAGTTGGCACCCTGTTTCAGCACAGAATGTTTGACACTTACTCACAAGTTACTGAAATGATTATGTGCTCAGAGTGAATCCATGTAGGCAAACCAAAACTTTCACTGATGAAAAGAGAGCCTGTTATAATATTTTAAAGGGTGATTCAAAGAGATTCAGCTTTAAAGTATAATTTTTTAATAAAGTCAAAGGAAATTCCAGCACTGACACATTAATAAATACATTGATAGCCAACCTGTTTTGTTCTCTATGTTGTCAGCAGTGAAATAAAATTAGATTTAATAAAAGTTTATATAGTACAATGTAATTCAGACTATCTAATCAAACTATAATTCACTAATTAAAAAAAAAAGTCATAATCCTCTTTCAGATAGGGTAAACAGGGATGCCAGGGAGGTTTAACATGTCAATCAACCAGTGAGAAACAAAATATTGTAATATTTCATAAATAAAAAAATAGTAATCAATTATTCTTATATAGTCCTTTATAGTTTTATATACTGGGTTACAACTTTGACTGTAACTCAGCTTTTAATCACTAGTAGAAACAACTGAAAATAGCATATGAGACCCTGTCCCTCCTCCTGGGCAGGGGAGGTCAAGTTTCCCATGGGCAGAGTTGGAAGTAGCAGCATGAGAGCCTCTTAAATTTTTCTAGACAAGGATGGATTCTAAGTTTAGGAACCAAGAGTCTAAGAAGATGGCAAGAAGTTCTGAAAACAAGTCCAAGGACAGGGGATGCCAGGGAAGACAACCATTTGTCATTTGCATGGTTTGTATATGGGCCTCTCAATACTGCCCTCCTGGGCCCTGTAACACATTTCAGAGAACAAATGCTTAGTTCCAAAATAGTAACAAAGAATTGTAAAAAGTCTCCTTTAAAAAAGCTTTAAAAAATTAAGTATATATTGGTTATTCAACTAAAAGTCACAGGTTCAAATATTTCATCATTTTTCTCCTGCTACTGCATTATTTATGTTGATATGTCCACAGCATGAGAAAATGAGGGAGAGCTGAGGATAGGCTAATATTCTGTAAGAACATCCAAATTCCCTGTATCTTTGCATCACACTTTCTCAATCAACATAAATCAATAAATACATAATTGCACACACAAGGACCTTAGGGTAAAACGAAGGTCAAAATGTGGTTTATGTTATAGAAGAATTTTTGGCTAGTAGAAAAGAGAGAAATGTAAATGTCAAACAATACTGTGACACAATGAGCCACTGTGCTTTGTTCTGTGTGCAGGATCAGAACCCCTGGGTGAGGTATATGGTTGTTCTATGCCGCTTCTGGGTTTCACAGCTGGCAAAGAATCCACCTGCCAACGCAGGAGACACAAGAGCCATGGGTCTGATCCTGAGTCAGGAAGATCCCCTGTCGGAAATGGCAACTGACTCCAGTATTCTGGCCTGGAAAATTCTATGGACAACGGAGCCTGGCAGGCTATATAGTCCATGGGATCTACAAAGAGTTGGACATGACTGAGCATGCACGCATACTATGGTATGCCATTTCCAACAGTGAGAAACCCTAATTTGGAAAGTGGTGAACTGGTTTCAGATTTCTCTTTTTTCTTTTTTTTTAAGCATTTCTATATCCTTTCTTTGAAGAAGGCAATGGCACCCCACTCCAGTACTCTTGCCTGGAAAATCCCATGGACGGAGGAGCCTGGTAGGCTGCAGTCCATGGGGTCGCTAGGAGTTGGACACGACTGAGCGACTTCACTTTGACTTTTCACTTTCATGTATTGGAGGAGGAAATGGCAACCCACTCCAGTGTTCTTGCCTGGAGAATCCCAGGGACGGGGGAGCCTGGTGGGCTGCTGTCTATGGGGTCGCACAGAGTTGGACACGACTGAAGCGACTTAGCAGCAGCAGCAGCATACCCTTTCTATGGTTCCCAAGCCTAAAAATTATTCATGGCCCTCAAATACTCTCCTTTAAAACTCTTCCATAGTTTTTCACATTTAGAATAAAAGTTAAATTCCTTTCTCTGGTTAATAAGTCTATAAGATCTAGCCCTCAAATTCTCTCCAAGCTCATCTCACTGATTCATTAGATTTCACACATTCTGGTCCTTTACAGAAGTCCCTTTCAAACAGTAATGTGCAAACAAAACCACTGAGTTCTTGCTAAAAATGCAGAATTTTGCCCGTGAAGATTTTCATTTAGTCAGTTTGGAGCTGCTGCTGCTGCTAAGTCGCTTCAGTTGTGTCCGACTCTGTATGATCCCATAGATGGCAGCCCACCAGGCTCCCCTGTCCCTGGGATTCTCCAGGCAAGAACACTGGAGTGGGTTGCCATTTCCCTCTCCAATGCATGAAAGTGAAGTCACTCAGTCGTGTCCACAGGAGAGGGGGATGTAATTCTTATATTTGTAAAAAGCTCCAAAGTGATGTTGATGGTACTGGTCCTGGGATCACACTTTAAGTAGCAAGGTGCCAGCTCATTCCAGACACAGCACTATGAGCAGCAGTGAAATTCACCAAGCACATTCTCCACTTAGAAACACAGTGCCTGTTTTTCCTCCTGGCAGCAACTTGCTTCCCTCACATCTTTGTATAGCATGATTTGTCATGCAGGTATCTGCTCACATGTCAGCTCTGGAGATAAGTCTTTCTTAATAACCCTATCTAAAGTGGCCCATCCAGTCACTGATCTGTAACAGTCAACAAATGCTTCTTCCTATTTTACTTTCTTAATTACACCGTCATCTTCTGAATTTTCTTCACTGAACTATTCATTTCCTAGTAAGTTCCATGAAACAATGGCATGGACTGAACTGTTAGCATGGTTTCTCAGCACATAAAACAATACCTGATCCAAAGGGCTGGCTTTATGGATACATAACCTGTGCAACTTCACTTGGCCTTCTGTTTAGTTTAACACTGCTGTCACCATCTAGACAACAATAATTTTATCTTTGAACTTGTGCTTTTTAAGTAAAGGGTAATGGGACAATGAAGCATGATGTGAGTAGAAGAAATTCGCTCAAAATATGTCTTCTTTGCGGCCCCATTCTCATATTATGTTTGTGATGTCCCAGAGCAGAAAATTCTGACAGACCCACATACATGGAACTCAAGAAGACTCAAAGTTATTAGAATTAAGTGAATTTCTTATTTACTTACTTGTAAGGTAAATGGGGCATTGACCGCCCCAGGAGACCACACTTTCTATAGAAGCCAGAATTCGCTTCAAAAATGCAAAGAACAATGGAGTTCTAAGAAACATGAATGGTCCAGGAAATCTATTACCATGTTACTTCCCTAGTCCATCACTTAACACAGAAAATTACGTACAAAGAAAGGGAAGATAAGGAAAAACACAGTTCCTTCTCTCTTTGGTCCTCCCTTACTAAGGACAAAAGGAGACAGTGCTAATAGAATGTGCACATATTAAGAAGTGAAATAAAAACAGTTGAATTAGTTCTCTGCAATATTTCTACTGTTTTATTAAAAACAAAGTATATGCATACATGAGGTATGAAATATGAATTGAAATGCAAATTTTGGGTAGTCTGGATATGGATTAAATGCTCTTACACTTTCATTTAAAATTGACACTGCACAACATAATGATGAGTAAAATTCATGCTAATTAAATATTTTAATTTTTTCTTAATTAAAACAATTGCAAAAAGACAAAACAAAACAAAAAAACAAAAAATAATGACACATCAAAAGAGAGAAGAATGAAGAAAGAAAAGACTTTATAGTTGATACTTTTAATGGAACTTTTCCCTGATTTTTGGACAAGGAACCCACATTTCATTTTCTGCTGGGTGCCAAAAATTGTGTAGCCCATCCTACTGATCCACAGAAGCACATGTTGAATGGTAGAATTGTACATTTACTATGTGGTGGGTGCTATGCAAAGCCCTCTATATAGATTGACCTTATTTTATCTGCACAATAACCTTTTAAAATAGATGTTACTGTTTAATAGATGAGAAAACAAAGGCTTAGGAAGATTAAGTAATTTAGCCAATATCTTAAAGGTTACTGGTAAAGAAGCTAGATTTCAGACTAGGATTTAAGTCTGCAGGATCCCAAAGTCCATCTCTTGATGACTCTGTTGTAATTTCTCCCAGAAGTCAGTCTTATTCCAGGCTTTGCTTGGGCTCCTGGAATATTCCAGAACGGGTCCAAGATTCTATTCTGAAAAAACAATACTGATCTCATTTCTACCTTGTTCCTAAGGACTCTCAAAAGTTTTTAGTTCTGTATCTATACCCAGATTTTCACATGGATCCATGTAAATAATTCACAGTTGAGTAGGTGCCAGACACCAATTAAATCAAATTTCTCAAAGTATTTCAATATTTGTGTCTTAGAGACTATGGGAACTTTTAACCTTATTTTGACATTTTATTTAGATCTCCAAGATGAAGACCATTTCATTAGGGTCTTTTAAGTGTTTCTAGCTATATTCCAGAGCACCAAGAAACAATGTCTTTCAGCAGTTTTAATATTCTTTGCCCAAATCTCACTGGCAAATGTAAGTATATCTTTTATTCATGCTGTTGAATAAAAGTCTCTGCCTGGATATGCATGATGTTTAAAATATTTTAAATAATGCTCACTATGGTAACAATATATTTGAAGTTTCTGTCATTTGGAAATTAAAATGTTCAATTAGAGAGTGAAATATAGTACCAAACTCTTGAACATTTAGTATTAATGAAAGGGGAAAAAAAATCAGTGTGTGATCATATATCAAACATCTCACGTTTTTATTTTAGTATTTGTTAGCAGATAGGACCTATTTATCTAACATATTTGTGATTAAATTTATTTTACCATTATAGTTTTTAAGTCAAATATTTACTTTTCATATACATTTTTGATACGAATATTTATTACTATAAATCCATTTTGAGATGAGATGTGTTGTAATAGGTTCAGTATGTATAATGAGGCCTAATCACAGGCACTTACCTTCGCTCTGTTTCAAGGTACAGAGCTCTAGATAATTACATGGTAACATATTCATACATCATGAGTTGTAAGAGATTTTCAAATACTTCTAATTTTGTTGATATTAACATCTTCGAATGGCTATATTCACTTTTTCCTTGCAGTTTAAAATCCATCACAGGTACAAAATTAAGTGACAGAGCCATGTGGATATCATTTAATTTGGACTCATAATAAAATAAATCACTTAATTATAAACTTCTCTAACTTTTAAACTCTGCTTTTGTCTGTTAGAGAAGCCAGTTGCTTTTGCTCTTAATATAAGCAAAGAAATTACAGGGAAAAACTGGAAATTCTCTTAGCCTCAACTTCCTTATTTCTAAAATGAAGGCGAATGGACTTGACTTTCAAGGGACATTCCTTCCCTATGAATCCAGAAGATTTATTTTTCTCCTTTAATATGAACCAGACATTATTTCACCTTCACTTTGATTTGACTACTAATATTACTTCTGTGCATTTAGTCAAAATAATATGAAATTACCCAAATACTCAAACAAAAAGTTCTCATGCTCATTATAATTGATAGGACAATTTGGGTGAATTTTTAAAGCATTTACCTCAGTTCCTTGCTTCACCTGGGAATTGAGATAAATATCGATATTATGCATGGTACTATATTTTTAAATGTCAATTATCATGTGCTGTTGTCATGGGTTGGGAAATGTTTTCCCCCCTTTCTTAATTACATGATGCCCTACCAGTGCTTGCTTGGTGAACAAAGGATGACCGAAGTAAGACAAAGAATAAGTTTTTGGTTAACCTGAATGAAATACAAAGCACTTTCACATTTTATACATTTCCAAAGTAAAACAACAACAACAATTGTAACACCAAAGTGCTTGTGTATGCTTATTTGTGTGTGGGGTGTGGGGTGATGTTAGGGTGTATGCGGGTGTGGGTGTGAGTGTGTGCGTGCCAAAGAGACAGGGGAAAAGAAAATAAAACACAAAAATGGAGAGAATAAGAAAAAAATACAAATGATTCACGGTCTCAAAACTCTCTAAACTAAGATTCAAGATGTAATGTATCAGTGAATGCCCTCCCTAGGTCTCAAAAACTAAAACATAAAATATACTTGGGCAAATGATCAAAATAATTTCCATATTTATTCTGCTTTTAGAGCAGTTATTCTCAACCTCAGGCTGCACATTAGAATCATCCAAAAAGCTTTTAAAAAAAATTTCTGAGCCTCACATCAGATCAATTAAAATCAGATACTGGGCGGGACTGGACATTCCTACTGTTTTAAAAGCTCCCTTAGCGATACTAATGTGCAGCCAGGGTTAAGAGCATTGATTTATAGTAAACCCTATTATACAGTGTGGTAAGAAATCTGCATTTAAATTTTAAGTGAGAACACCAATTTTTAAGAGTTTGAAGTCACCTTACCAAGTTGATGATACATTCTGTCCATTCTTCAATTATGACTCAAACCAGAAATCAAAAGTACCTAAGCCCATGCTGAGCTGGTGGGACTATGAGTCAGTGATCATACAGCAGCCTTGAAAAGAGTGCCTTTCTTGATGCATGCTGGCCCTGTTTCCACGGTGGCCATCTCTCCAGGTAAACTCCAGAGAACAAAACCACCCTGCCTGACGTGGGTTTTCAAGCTTTTTTTTTTTTTCCCCCCTGTTTGAAACAGTTAAATCGAGGTAAAAATGTAATATTCATAGGATACATTGAAGCTCCCTAGCCTGGAAATTTTTATTTCTTTGCCAAAGGAAGGTAGAACAGTTTTCAGGCAAAAAATATTAAAATAAAAATTGCCTACATTAAAAAAAATTCTCTCTCTTATTGGTTTCTTACCAAAGTGAAATGTGACCTGCTGCTTGGAGGTCGCTCCCAGGATTAATAATCTCCAGGTGTATTCAAAACTATTAACTGCCTCTGAAGGGAGCAAAAGGAGGCTTCCAGAATCCTGCTATTTGTAGGAGAGATACTGAGCTCAGTGTTTGCTGCTTCACTGAGTTCCTATGGCCAAGGTATTCATGTTGTGCTTAAACTAGGAAGCTTGAAAGGAATAACTTGGGCAGAGAACTTTGTTGTGCTAGCATGAATGCACTGAAGGCCTTGTAAAGAAGCTTGTTTGAATTACATATATGTTAAACAGTTTCAGAACCGTTTCCACTTTAGGTTTTTGCACAATAAACCCCAAATTGCACTTTTGACTACTGAGCTGAGTCTTTTTTACTTGCTTTTTCCCCCAAAATAATAAATCCCCTTAATGATGACTGCAGCACTGTCACACACTGACACAGTCTATTTCTTCAACCTCTATGTTATTAAAAGATGCAACTTATTTATGATGATTAATAACAATGAAATATGCATGAAGAAATAAATTATACAAATACTGAACTGTACATAATAGGGAGAGAGAGAAATGGCCAGGTACTAGCTACCTGCCCCCCAGTACAGACATTGGACAGCAGAACAGTTCTCTCCAGCTAATTTTCCTCTGGGATCGTAACTTAGGAAGCAGGTTATGAGAAAGTTTGAAAGGTGTTTTGCCAGGTTCAAACTCTTTTTTTAATCGTGGAGTTGTAAAACCCAATTTCTCCCCCGACCCAGCTTTTACTGTTGCTCTCACATCACATTATTGAAGGCAGCCTAGAACACCTGAGTCAACGCCAACTGACGGCATGTGTCAAATCTTTTGTCTCAGCTGACACAGAAATGCCACGTACCCTCCCAGTGCTCTTCCTGAATATCCATAACTTAGCACTCAGGATGCGGGTGCTAAGCAGGGTAAGGGAAGGAGTGCATCTCACGGTATCAACAGTGTGAGTGGATGTGCAACAAGATAGGAACTGCCATTAGGTGACTGGTTCAGAGATGGCTTATCGCCCTAGCGCACTCATGAATTCATAATCACTCCTGGTGCAACTGCTTCCTCTAGTTGGCATGTTTATTCTGAGTCAAAGATATTAAGACAGGCAAGCCCAAGTCTCATGATTTTCACATTTTTATAAATAAGTGGATGCAATTTTTAAAAACACAAATCACTGCTTCTACAAAATTAAAGCAATCTAACACAGAGTCGGACACGACTGAAGCGACTTAGCAGCAGCAGCAACACTTCTGCTAAAGCTGAAATTCCACAGACTCATGGCTGAAGTTCACAGGCACAAGCAGCAGCCTTTCCACCCCATAGAGGATGCAGCTACATTGTTTTCAGAAGACCTGGTTTAAACTGGCTTGTGAAATCCCCCATTTTGGAAAAGCTAGTTGAGTCTTGGAATATCAGGAACAAAAATAAAACTACTGCTTTACTTTCCAACAGAATAAAATTCGCAACCCATGAGACCCTTCAGGAATACTGAAGACCATTTCTAACCACAGCACTGAATGATCATGCCCTACAGGCTCATTGCTGTTATTAGCTATTTCCAAAACCTTTTGTCAAATTAATCATTTCACAGACGTCTCGAACACACACAACAGATGTTCTTACAGATAAATTATGTGACAGAGAGAGAAACATGACACTTTCAGGAGATAAATATTAAACTAAGTCAAAACAAAATATGGGGCTGACAATCCCTGTAGTAATTTTTATTGTCACATGGAAGGGCCTGATTACTTTGGATTCATTTTTGTCAGATGGAGTTCATAGAAAATTTAGATTATTAACTGTAGACAAAGTCAATTTATAACTGTATGTTTATTTGTGATTTTTATTGATTATGATGTGTCGCTCCATGAGAATGCAAACTCTGTGACAGCAGTCATGAACCTGGCTTTACTCAGTACTTTGGGAGTTTCACTTTGTTTTCTTTGGGGGGTTACCCGGTACTTTGCACTAAGAAAACTGAACTTCGTTAAAAAAAGAATCTCACCATAAAGGGAGAAGATTTGAACCCTCTGTTTTACATTATAGATGGTTTGTTTGAGAATTAGATCTGCCATTAGGTGCTTCAAATGCTTAACTCTTTCAATTCAAAATGAAACTTGAACATGTTATGAAAATGTCCCACAATAGAATCAGTAAGTATCTTGCATTCATCAGAAGGCAGTAATATATGTTTTTATGATTGGAGGCCTCCCTGTCTAATTCATAGCTTTCAAAGCTCTAGTAAGAAAACTGAACGACCCACTATTTTATAATTCATCTCAGTTTAAACTTCTGAATAATTTTTTTTAGTTTACCATAGTCATTTCATTACATGATTAAACTTTAGCTCATGTAAAATCTAAATCATAGGAAATAAATTTGAGTAACAGATACCCTAAAATAAGAAGAGTCACTATTTAATAGTGGTTATGAAATTTATACTTGCAAAGTTTCATTGTGGATAACTGACAAAAATACAGATTCCTAGGTTCCATTCCCAGAATTATTAAGTCTGGCTTGGGACTAGGAATCTGTGTTTTAAACTAATACTATACCTTGAGCTCTAGGTGTGAGAAAAATATTTTGGAAAATACTGCCCTTGTATCTTAGGTTTGAATTTAGCTTTTATTTCGGGGGGAAGGGAGAGTAAAGGTTTTTCAGCTGTAAAACTTGACTATAAAAATGTTTTCTATTCTGTCATGGAGACCATCCTCTTCTAGTTAATGAATTTTTCTGCATAAACAGTGGTCAGTCTTGTGAGCTGACTTTCTGCAAATTGTATTCTCCTTTGAAAATGGTTGGTTTACTTCACTTCATGTAGCTCCAAGAAGAATGCTTGCTTGCTTGCATATGTGCGCAGTCATGTCTAACTCTCTGCAACCCCATGGACTGTAGCCCACGACATTCCTGTGCTCATGGAATTTTCCAGACAAAAATACTGAAGTGTGTTGCCATATCTGTCTCCGGGGTGTATTCCCAACCGAGGGATGGAACCCACATCTCCTGCATCTCCTGCAGTGGCAGGTAGATTCTTTACCACTGAACCACCTGGGAAGCCCTCTAAGAGTGGGAGTGTGCATTATGGACAAGTAAGACTTGCTGAAATATTGGAGGTAAGTAAAGTACACTGACCTTCTAATAGCAGCAAATCAGATCTGAGGGGAAAGACAGCGCTCTACCGGGAGAATATGCCCTAAAGACTCTGAGAGGGCTCTGCTTCCATCTTAAGATTTGTACAACTTTTCTGCTGTCTCTCTACATAAAGTCCACTCCCTTTTCCAAGAAAATCACCATACTACCCATCACTCTACTGCTTTTTTTTCTTCAAAGCACTAAATATCATCTGAAATGTTCATAGTTATTTGTTTGTTAACATAGTTTTTTGTTTGCTTCTCCAAATAAAATGCAAATGCTGTCAAACCAGAACACTTAACTGTCAGTTAGGTTCAGTTCAGTTGCTCAGATGTGTAGGATTCTTTGCGATCCCATGGACTGCAGCACACCAGGCATCCCTGTCAATCACCAACTCCCGGAGTTTACTCACACTCGTGTCCATTGAGTCGCTGATGCCATCCAACTATCTCATCTTTTGTCATTCCCTTCTCCTCCTGCTCTCAATCTTTCCTGGCATCAGGGTCTTTTCAAAAATCAGTTCTTCACATCAGGTGACCAAAGTATTGAAGTTTGAGCTTGAGCATCAGTCCTTTAAATGAACACCCAGGATTGATTTCCTTGAAGTCCAAGGGACTCTCAAGAGTCTTCTCCAACACCACAGTTCAAAAGCATCAATTCTTCAGTGCTCATCTTTCTTTATAGTTCAACTCTCACATCTATACATGACTACTGGGAAAGCCAAAGCTTTGACTAGATAGACCTTTATTGGCAAAGTAATGTCTCTGCTTTTTAATATGCTGTCTAGGTTGGTCATAAATTTTCTTCCAAGGAGTAAGTGTCTTTTAATTTCATGGCTGCAATCACTATCTGCAGTGATTTTGGAGCCCCAAAAAATAAAGTCTGACACTGTTTCCACTGTTTCCCCAACTATTTCCCATGAAGTGATGGGACCAGATGCCACGATCTTTGCTTTCTGAATGTTGAGTTTTAAGCCAACGTTTTCACTGTCTTTTACAGTCAAATACAAAAGAAGAGCAGATGGACACAGAGCAATAACAATAATCACAAATCCTAAAAATAAAATTCCAATAATTGAAATAATAGCATTTTTAAACTTCTTTAACAGTCATGATAAACTTTAGATGTGACCTTGGTAAAGAAAGAATCATGAATTAGAAAGAGTACTGGGGTATTTTATTTGTAGGATATGTAATTGCTTTTATTGTTCTTATTATTGTTGATTTTGTTTTATTTCCATATGTTCCTGATTCATATGTGCCTGAGGAAGACTGGCATGTTTACTGATTTCATGGTATTTACATGTTAATTGAGGAACTAACAAAAAGATCAGGTTAAGATATGTATGAACAAAGCTAGTGAAGTTAATGGAATTCCAGTTGAGCTATTTCAAATCCTAAAAGATGATGCTGTGAAAGTGCTACACTCAATATGTCAGCAAATTTGGAAAACTCAGCAGTGGCCACAGGGCTGGAAAAGGTCAGTTTTCATTCCAATCCCAAAGAAAGGCAATGCCAAGGAATGCTCCAACTACTGCATAATTGCACTCATCTCACATGCTAGTAAAGTAATGCTCAACATTCTCCAAGCCAGGCTTCAGCAATATGTGAACCATGAACTTCAAAATGTTCAAGCTGGTTTCAGAAAAGGCAGAGGAACCAGAGATCAAATTGCCAACATCCGCTAGATCATCAAAAAAGCAAGAGAGTTCCAGGAAAACATCTACTTCTGCTTTATTGTCTATGCCAAAGACTTTGACTGTGTGGATCACAATAAACTGTGGAAAATTCTGAAAGAGATGGGAATACCAGACCACCTGATCTGCCTCTTGAGAAACCTGTATGCAGGTCAGGAAGCAACAGTTAGAACTGGACATGGAACAACAGACTGGTTCCAAATAGGAAAAGGAGTATGTCAATGCTGTATATTGTCACCCTGCTTATTTAACTTATATGCAGAGTACATCATGAGAAACGCTGGGCTGGAGGAAGCACAAGCTGGAATCAAATTGCCAGGAGAAATATCAATAACCTCAGATATGCAGATGACACCACCCTTATGGCAGAAAGTGAAGAAGAACTAAAGAGCCTCTTGATGAAAGTGAAAGTGGAGAGTGAAAAAGTTGGCTTAAAGCTCAACATTCAGAAAACTAAGATCATGGCATGGCAAATACATGGGGAAACAGTGGAAACAGTGTCAGACTTTATTTTTTTGGGCTCCAAAATCACTGCAGATGGTGAATGCAGCCATGAAATTAAAAGATGCTTACTCCTTGGAAGGAAAGTTATGACCAACCTAGATAGCATATTAAAAAAGCAGAGACATTACTTTGTCAACAAAGGTCCATCTAGTCAAGGCTATGGTTTTTCCAGTAGTCCTATATGGATGTGAGAGTTGGACTATAAAGAAAGCTGAGTGCCAAAGTATTGATGCTTTTGAACTGTGGTGTTGGAGAAGACTCTTGAGAGTCCCTTGGACTGCAAGGAGATCCAACCAGTCCATCCTAAAGGAGATCAGTCCTGGGTGTTCTCGGAAGGACTGATGTTGAAGCTGAAACTCCAATACTTTGGCCACCGGATGCAAAGAGCTGACTCATTTGAAAAGACCCTGATGCTGGGAAAGATTGAGGGCAGGCGGAGAAGGGGACGACAGAAGATGAGATGGTTGGATGGCATCACCAACTCAATGGACATGAGTTTGAGTGAACTCTGGGAGTTGGTGATGGACAGGGAGGCCTGGTGTGCTGTGGTTCATGGGGTCACAAAGAGTTGGACATGACCGAGCAACTGAACTGAGCTGAAGATATGTATAAAAGTGAGGATGGTTACTAATTAATTTTGGTTAGTGCTCTGAAGCGGAGAAGGCAATGGCACCCCACTCCAGTACTCTTGCCTGGAAAATTCCATGGATGGAGGAGCCTGGTAGGCTGCATGCAGTCCATGGGGTCACTAAGAGTCAGACACGACTGAGCTACTTCACTTTCACTTTTCACTTTCATGCATTGGAGAAGGAAATGGCAACCCACTCCAGTGTTCTTGCCTGGAGAATCCCAGGGACGGGGGAGCCTGGTGGGAGGCTGTCTATGGAGTCACACAGAGTCAGATACGACTGAAGTGACTTAGCAGCAGCAGCAGTGCTCTAAAGAAAATCAAACTGTATAGTCTGATAATTTGTCCGGAAGAGTGGATGTACTTTATATACAGTGCAACAGAAGACTTTTACAAAGTAGGAAAAAAAAATCTTAGAATCCTTAGGTCAGATCCCTCCCCAGAACCCTTTCATGTTTCTAATCCTAAGGAAAAAGAACAAAACTGGAGACATAACCCTCCCAGACTTGAGACAATATTACAAAGCTGTGTAATCAAAATAGCATGATATTGGCCAAAAAAAAAAAAAAAAGGATATATGGATCAATGGAACAGAATAGACAGCTCAGAAATAAACCCACATGCCTACAGTCAATTCATCTCCAACAATGAAGGCAAGAATACACAATAGAGAAAAATCAGTCTCTTCAGCAAGTGGTGTTGGGAAAGTTGGACACCTGCATGTAAATCAATGAAGTTAGAACATACCGTCACAGACAAAAATAAACTCAAAATGGCTTAAATACTTCAGTGTAAGACATGACACTATAAAACTCCCAGAAGAGAACACAAGCACAACATTCTCTGACATAAATCATACAAATATTTCTTGGGTCAGCCTTCCAAAGCAAAAGAAATAAAAACAAAAATAAACAAATGGGACTTAATCAAACTTATAAACCTTTGCACCACAAAGGAAACCAGAAACAAAGCAAAAAGACAATCTATGGACTGGAAGAAAATATTTGCAAACGATGCAACCAACAAACACTGTATTTCCAAAATACACAAACAGCTCATACAGCTCAATAAAAACAAAACAAAACAAAAAAAACATTCAAAAAATGAGCAAAAAGCCTAAATAGACATTTCTCCAAAAAAGATATACAGATGGCCAACAGACACATGAAGAGATGCTCTACATTACTCGTAGAGAAAAACAAAGGAAAACCACAATGTGATATCACCCCACACCAAGCAGAATGGCCATAATCAAAAAATCTACAAATAGTAAATTCAGGGGCTTCCTTGGTGGCTCAGTGGTAAAGAATCTGCCTGCCAATGCAAGAGAAATGGGTTTGATCCCTGGTCTGGGAACATCCCACATGCTGGGGGCAACTAAGTCCATGTGCCATGACTACAGAGCCTGTGCTCTAGAGCCCTGGAGCAGCAACTACTGAGTCCATGTGCTGCAACTACTGAAGTCATACACGTATAAATGATCATTTTTGCAAAAAAATTAAAATCAAATCTCATAATTTTTTTAACTTACTCTTTTCCTAGTAATTCAACATTACTAGCAAATGAAATTGATTTTATAATAGCCCTTATAATTATTAATGACCTTTAGGCCTGACATGTGTAACAGATACATTCTCTGAGAAAATATGATAACAAAAGGATCATGGATAGTATTCTTTCCATGAGATTTTATTTTTAGCACCCAAATTAGATACTCACCGATTATTGATTGTGCATGGAAGTAAGCTGGTCATCATATTTTAAGACTATGTATCCTGATTTGGGTGAAAAACTCTAACTATATATGTTATATATGACTATGGTAACTATATATATACATATATAGTTTTCAAAAGATAATAGAGTATTATTTCACTTCAGTTCAGTTCAGTCGCTCAGTCATGTCCAATTCTTTGTGACCCCATGAATCTCAGCACGCCAGGCATCTCTGTCCATCACCAACTCCCAGAGTTCACTCAAACTCATGTCCATCGAGTCAGTGATGCCTTCCAGTCATCTCATCCTCTGTCGTCCCCTTCTCCTCTTGCCCCCAATCCCTCCCAGCATCAGAGTCTTTTCCAATGAGTCAACTCTTTGCATGAGGTGGCCAAAGTATTGGAGTTTCAGCTTTAGCTGAATGAACAATGAACACCCAGGACTGGTCTCCTTTAGTATGGACTGGTTGGATCTCCTTGTGGTCCAAGGGACTCTCAAGAGTCTTCTCCAACACCACAGTTCAAAAGCATCAATTCTTCGGTGCTCAGCTTTCTTCACAGTCCAACTCTCACATCCATACATGACCACTGGAAAAAACCATAGCCTTCACTAGATTGACCTTTGTTGGCAAAGTAATGTCTCTGATTTTAATATTCTATCTAGGTTGGTCATAACTTTCCTTCCAAGGAGTAAGCGTCTTTTAATTTCATGGCTGCAATCACTATCTACAGTGATTTTAGAGCCCCCCTAAAATAAAGTCTAACACTTTCCTCATCTATTTCCCATGAAGTGATTATTTACACTTGTATAAAACACATAGGAATACTAGTTTTTAATATCCTTTTTCAGACATAGTTTTACCCTCCTTGTTTAGGTGTGCCAATTAACATTTCTGGAAGAACTGAGATGTGCAGGAAGAATTCTGCTAGCCTTGGAATTAAGCTAAAAAAATTAGAAATTCCACAATCACATAGAATATAGTAAATGATCCCTTGACAAAGCAAACTTTAACTTTTCTAACCCTCAGCTATGTAGTTTACTTCCGCTATAATCAATAATGTTAAATGTGATCATGTTGTTGGGTTCTAGGTCCCAATTTTTATAATATTAATTCTAACTCTTATGCATTTGAATATCAAAGTGGCCTAGCCAATATGCACCAGTGAGAAAAATTTGCTTTTATATAAAACTTTACCCCCATATATTTTGTTTTAATGGCTGAGTTATCAGTCAGGTGAGAGGCTTTCATCATGCAATCAGCAAAAGTGACTATTAATTATTTCACAAAACTTCAGCATCAAATTTTTAGCATGAAAAATATAAACACCATCTAAGCATGTGAATGGCACCCACTCCAGTACTGGAGTTGCCCCGAAAATCCCATGAATGGAGGAGCCTGGTAGGCTACAGTCCATGGGGTCGCTAAGAGTCAGACACGACTGAGCGACTTCACTTTCTCTTTCCCCTTTCATGCATTGGAGAAGGAAATGGCAACACACTCCAGTGTTCTTGCCTGGAGAATCCCATGGACGGAGAAGCCTGGTAGGGTGCAGTCCATGGAATCGCACAGAGTCGGACACGACTGAAGAGACTTAGCAGCAGCAGTAGCAAGCATGTGAAAATATGTTTGAATATTAAAGTTCACATAAACTGCTAACATTATAATACCAATTGTGGCTAGAGATGGAACCACTGACATAATTTTCCCTCCAATAACTCTGAGTTCTTCAGTATATCCTAACATTCTGTCCCTCAAATCTGATTTTAAAGGCATATGGTATGAACCTTCTTCATTTTACATCATATATGTAATATGAAAATTAAGTCTGGAAATTATAATTTCCCATTGACTTACATTATAACTTTATACATGCTTGAACTCTAATTAGCAGTGACATCTAACATGTAAGGTTTAGATTTCTTGGCCCACTAAATTTTGTTAAGAAGAGTGATCTACAACTAATGCTGACATGTAATAGGAGGGCAACTATTTAAAGAAACTCTTTTTAAAATTAAAAACTCACTTGGAACACAAGTTGTCATCTTTTTGTTCATCTCTTTGGCAAATTTGAACTCTGATATATCTGGTTTTATTACCAAAAGGGGCAACTGTAGTTAGTTTTATATAAATACAAAAAGAAAATGCTTAATTTTCTTTAATAACTGCTGTAACTGAACTAAACTAAATTTCTACTATGGAAATGTTTAATGTTAGTTAAAAGTAATAAAGGACTGTTCTACATAAAAAGCATAACAATGAATCTTTCCTTTAACAAACGTTAAATTAATAACCATAATTAATACATATCACAATTTATCTGCTTTATTATTAAAAATAGACACCCGGAGACTCTTACTGTTTTTGATGAGATAAACTAAGGAGTTCCCCAGATGATTAGTTTGCCTAATGTGCTTTTACATGATAAAACAAACAAAAAAATTGAAAAACTTCACAGTAGAAAGCACTTTTAAAATATGTATTACTAGTATTCTCAAAATATTCTGAAAGTCACTATGGGAGCATTTCCTTCAAGTTGTGCATAAATCACTTTGGATGTTCACCAAATATCAGAGGAAGAGATGTCAGCAAATAGCTTCCTAAGCACAAGATATTCTTGTAGTTAAATATTTCATTTCTGCATGGGTGGCCATGAACATCTATGAATTTACTGGGCATTTGTAGTCTATGTGGCACACTAATAGGTATGTAAAATTGTATATTATCTCATTCAGATAAAAGATATGAGACTAATATGAGAATTATCAACAAGTTTAAAACATTTTATGCTCAGTTTTATTACATTCAGGACTATAGAGTAAATGTCTCTAATATAAATTTTCTTTCTTCTTGTGAATTCAAGGCAGGGCTGTGGTTCATTACAAACATCAATAAACATCAACATACTAACTTTTTTTTTTTTTTTTTAATCAGATTTTATCCTTCAGGACTTTGGTCCATATTTGAAACTTTCTTCTCTTTCTCCATGGTTTACTATTTTTTCAATTATTTAACAATATTTATATTGTGTTCATTTTGTACTAAATACTTTATGTGTGCTAACTCATTTGATCTTCATAGCAATTCTGCAAGGTGGGTGGGTGACTTGCCCAAGGTCACACAGCTAATAAAAGGCATACCCAAGATGTGATGTCAGCAGTCAGACTCCAGAGCCTGTGCCGTAACCATTTATCCTATGCTCTGCCTCCAATAATGACCTCAATGGGTGTTTTTTGGAAGTACTGATGCTAAAGCTGAAACTCCAATACTTCCGCCACCTCATGTGAAGAGTTGACTCACTGGAAAAGACTCTGATGCTGGGAGGGATTGGGGGCAGGAGGAGAAGGGGACAACAGAGGATGAGATGGCTGGATGGCATCACCGACTCAATGGACATGAGTTTGGGTGAACTCTGGGAGCTGGTGATGGACAGGGAGGCCTGGCGTGCTGTGATTCATGGGGTCGCAGAGAGTTGGACACGATTGAGTGACTGAACTGAACTGAACTGAAGTTGCATACCCGAGCACTGATCATTTTATTTTGTATTTGTTGTTAACCTTTGCCAGTAATTGCATCCCAGTATCTATTAAATCTCAAGACTCACAAAAGAACAGGTTGTCTGTGAAGTTATCAAAAGCTGTATTCTCTGGACATCGCTGGTAGTCCAATGGTTAAGACTCTGAGTTTCCACTGCAGGGGCTGCAGGTTTGATCCCTGTTCAGGAAACTAAGATCCTGCATGCTGCATGGTGCAGACAAAAGAAGAAAACAACAACAACTGAATTCGCAATTTCAAGAGCAAGCATCCCACTCCTGGGCAGCCAGAGAGCCTGCCTGGCAGGAATACACCTTCCTACAAAGAAAGCATCAAGCCAGAAACCATAAGCTACTGTAGCACAAACTGCTTCCCAGGTGGCACAGTAGTAAAGAACCCACCTGCCAAAGCAAGAGACACAAGAGATACTGGTTAGATCCCTGTGTCATAAAGATCTCCTGGAGTAGAAAATTGCAACTCACTCCAGTATCTTGCCTGAAGAACCCATGGGCAGAGGAGCCTGGCAGGCTACAGTTCATGGGGTCACAAAGCACAAACTAAAAGCAAAGCTCTATTACGTTTTTTTTTTTTTAATATAAAGAATGGTAATTTCCTCTAGGAGAGAATCAAGGCTTAAAATGTTATACTTTATTTTTACTCAAACCTTTTTTTTAAAATCTTTATTATAAGTACAAGCAGAGAGCAGTATTTTCATTTTATAGAAGGAAAAATTGAGATAAGGTAAGATTATCTTATCATTAGAAGTTAAAAGTAGATGTTACATGGTATGTTTTCTGGGTACCAGGAATACTCCCCCAAGCCCTAAAAGCTCTTCTGATATTTATAATTTGTGTTTGTTTAACTAAAAATCCATGCTTATGACTAGGGTTTGAGCAGTACTTGAAAGGAGATGTTATATGGTAATACTAAACATTATTAATAATTTACACTTGTGTAAGTTCTTCTGAAAATTGATTCTTGAAGGGAGAGAAATGAGTAAGTAGGGGTGGGAGGTATTAGGAACCCAAAGGAAAGCTTGCTCAGAAGACGAAGAGAGGTAAATGGAGAAAGTACACAGAAGGCAGCATTTAAGGACCCAAAGAGAAATTGCCTCTCTTCTGTTCCATGTAGAAGAGGGTTACAGTGAAAGCAAGCCTATCAAATTACTCTTTACTAATTGACAAAAGTATGGTCACAGTGATTTAACTATATAAACCAACTTATATAGTATTAGGATATTAAGTGTAAAATTGCAAGATCAGTTATTCAAAACTATAAATAAGTTTAAGTAGTTGAACTTGGGTACAAATCAAACCTCAGGCCAGTTGCTTCTAAAATTAATTGAAAAGCAAAGCAAGGCAGGTACTGTTGAAGCAAAAAGTGGGCCTCAAAGTATTTCCTTTGCTAAAATTTAAAGTACTACCTAGAACAATGCCAGGAGTCCTGGTAAGACTTTGCTTAGAGAATCTATATACAGGGAAAAACTGTCACCCCGATTTTTCTTTTGACTAATTCTTCCAGCCAAATAATGAAATGATACAAAAAGTGTGGTATGGACTTAATACAAGGAACCTTGGATTGGAATTCATTGCATGAGTAGAGAGTGACTCTTTTGATGTAGCAATCTCCTGGAAATGCTAGCAGTCCAGGAAAATCAGCAAATATGGTAATTTTGTGGCTTCCATATAGCAGTTTTAGTAGAGGGTAAAGTTTTACATGTATCTACTAAAGGAAATATCAAAGGTGGAATACTTGTCTGTTTCACATATTATCATATTTGGCAGTTAAGAACTGTGAAGAGTCTGAAATTTACCCTACTTGCAGGCTAACAGGTTACCTTGCCACAGGTTCATAGATGCTGATAGAAGAAAGGAGAATCCTGGTCAGAGGCAAAGAACCATATATTACTGACGGCAATATCAGCAGCCAGTGTTTATCAGTATTTGTGCCATTTCCCCAAGTTCCAATTCCAGAGAGCTAGAAAAGTAGGTCAGGTGGTGCCAAACAAGTGAGGGGCCCCAAGTTTAGGGCATCCACATATTTTATAAAGAGCAGTAAGCATCCCTGACCTTTGCCACAGAGGGTAATGCCATCTCCATTTTCCAAGGATGTTTACTGTATAAACCTCTTTGAAAATGTGATGTGGAACAAAGGCAATCAGTGCCTCTGTCCATGAGACATGCAGAAACAAGAGATCCAAAGGGGACTGTCCCTAACAACTGCAGATAGCTTGACATTTTTTTTTAATTTAGACTTTCTAATCTTTCAATAATACTTGCTTCTATTTTTCTTTGATACAAAAATATGAGACAGATGAGAAAAATCCCTCAGCAATAAACTTCCAAAACTAAAAATACAGAGGTACTGGACATTATGGTTCTACCTCCATTATCAAGTCTACTCCACTTTCATTGTGGAACAGAATGTTTCTGGGTAAAAGTGATGCTACCCCCAGCTCCTGATATGGTCTAAGACTGACATAAACCAATCAGCAAAATCCATTTCCCTTTCATTGTGATTGGTCTTAATAACCTACAATACATTTAAGTTAATCAGTACCTGGCATTCTCCTGGAAACAGGTATCTAGCTGAAGACAGAGGGGAAAGATGACCCAATGATTTTTTTTAACCATTTGAGCAAATTTAAATTTAAGATGCAACTAAAAGCATCCTTCCCAAGTGGCACTAGTGGTAAAGAACCCACCTGCAATGCAGGAGACATAAGAGACATGGGTCTGATTCCTGAGTCAGGAATATCCCTGGGAAGAGGAAATGACAACCCACTCCAGTATTCTTGCCTGAGAATCCCATGGACAGAGGAGCCTGGTGGGCTACAGTGTCCTTGGGGCCAAAAAGAGTTGGACATGATTGAAGCGATGTTGCGTGCACAAAAGCAGCCTATCAGCACAGTGCTATTCAAGAAATCATGGCTTCTGGCTATTTTACACTATTTCAATATAATACCGTGCATCCATGGCAATAGGTATTCCTTTTTGGAATTTAATATATAATTTCATCTTTGTTTTTATATTCTAAAGGAATATCTTTACATAATGTCTTCTTTGTACATCTTGGAATTTCTAAGTTAAATTCTTGCTATTGAAAAGATCTTTAGACAGCTCAAAAGCAGTTTCAATGTTTTAAGAAGGATTAGACAAATCATAGATACCAAGAAAGTGTATCCAACTTAAATTCATGGGATATATGTGTCCTGATAATTGGTGGAAGGAGATGCAGTCCAGGACACCAGAGCCAAAGATTTAGTAAAAGTGGCATAAACAACATTCATTCCAGAGTGGACACTGACACATTATTCTACAAGCTGTGGAATTACTGAATTACAAGCATGTTCATTATTTGCTTACAGGTGCTTAACCAGTTGGAATAGTCACATAAAAGATTGCTTCATCTCCAGAAAAACAATGTTTTCAAGAGTTTCAGAGATGAATGTGAGCAAGTGAAGATTAACATTAGGATTTATTTTCTTCAACTCCAGTCTCTCTAAAATGTTAAGAAGAGTAATAAACCCAAGAGTTTCACAAACTGATCTTTTACCCCTTGAACTCCAGTAATCAGGTTCCAATCCCAGAAACCATTAGAAAAACACAAGCCACAATATTTTAAGCTCACCCAGATCCAGTATCTTAGAATAATGACCATTTATTTAATCTTCCATTATGAAATAACTCTGAAGTGTATGGAACTGTATCAGGCACATATTAGCTGGTCAATAACATTAGCTATCATGATTATCATCACTGGAACAGTAACATATTAGAATAGATACATGATTTTTAACTTAATAATGCTTAAAAAATAATTTTTAAGTAAAATTTAAGTCAAATGATGCTATTTTAGTTCCATATTCATCTCAAACTTTCATTACTATATATATTGTTTGTAGGTTCTTTCCTTAAATGTGCATGGAAATTTTAAGATATTTTAAAATTGCAGTCAAGTTTAAAAATATGGTATAAATGCTTAAAATGTTAGTTTATGAGTTATTTGGCAAGATGAGATTTTCTTTCTTCTCCCCATTTTCTTTCTTTGACCTTCCCACATTTGATAAATCAGTGAGAGGTGGTCAAAATTAGAAAGAAAACACTAAATGGTTTATAGTTATTTCTCTTTCATCAATGGAAAGACAAACTTTCTCTTGAGGGCAGAGGACCTGAGACCAAGTGAGATTTTGCAGAAAACAAGGAGGAGGTAGATCAGAAAGGAAACGGGCTTCAAGATACCGATCCAAGGTTCAAACTGGAAGAACCATGACGTCCTGAATAGGGCAAAAACTGAAATGTTTTGTGATATTCCTTGGACTGTTCATGCAAAGAATATTTTCCTTCCACTGAACTGTACTTACACAGTAATTACTAGATATTATGCATATAACAGAGGCTTAATGACTTCAGAAATACAGTATTTCAAAAGGTGAAATTACTTTTTTTTTTGGTCAGTCCTTTCTCTGATCTTAGAAATAAAAAAAAAAAAAAGTAGCTTTCTCATCAGAAGAGTTGTGTGTTTTTCTTATTTACAGGGACATACTTTGTAACTGTTGTCTGGTAAGTATCATTTATTAAATGCATCTAATAATTGTTTGCAAAATAACAGTAATTGTATCTTTTTTGAAAGGACACTCACAGTTCTTCCAGAATGGAATGACCCCCTTCTGCTGTTCAACTGAGTAAACGACTAATAGATTATCCTTAGCTATTTCATATACTCTATTTATTCTACAGAAGCAAAATTGTGATGGATACAATTTACCAGAATCAAACACTGCTCTCTTCATCTTTCTTTTCTTTGTTGGCTATAGCACTCACTATGTAATGGTTATATTGTCAAGATTCTACTAGATTGCAATTCATTTTCCCCTTGTTACCCAAGAGCCTAAAAGCAAATTCCCCACAATACATTAAGAGGCATAAAACAATTCTTGAAGAAAGAATCAGATTAGATATGAAGCAATACAGGAAAAGTTGGAGATGGGGAATTACACTTATCAAGTTGCACGTAAAGAAATGTCATTTGTGAGATCTCCAAGGAACCTGTTGCGGCTGTTTGATAAACTGTGCCTAGGATTTGTCAGGTTGCAGCATAGCTCTCGGATTCAAAGAAGCAAGTGTTCACTTATCTTGTAAAACCCGTCCCATGATGGACCAATTTGTCCGCCAGTGTTTATCCCTCCTTCAAAGTAGCTTCACTAAGTGGATTTTTCCTGAATAAAAGCTGATGTTGAACTGCTATTTTTTTTCTCTTTCTGTGTGTTCAACCAAGTTCTTGGCTCATGAATATGCCTCCCCTTTTTCCTGGGCTTTTCCACAAATTTATGGAGGAATACGGAGGTAAGCCATAATTAAATGTGCATTGCTTGGATAAGGGATGTCCAGGTAATTCAGATAATTGAAGTCTACTCATTATCCAAAACTCTCCTGTTCTACCTTTTTCTGATCCTATTCCTACAATGTATTTAAAAAGTAGTAAAGTCGGTTTCATCTCATTGTTTTAAGCCTGGCTGCTTTGTAATAAAGCCTCTAAAAAGCAGTGAAATTATATAAGAGGCAAGATGCAAAAGATAGCAGGAAGAAATGCCAGCAGTGTCTAAGAAAGGAATCCTTTAAAAAAAAGGTTTCTGTAATTAATGTTTTACCTAACAAGCAAGAGGCTCATTTTCTGTTTATGTATGTGTTTATTTTCTTTATAAAGTTCATGCAAGAATTTGGGGAAAGAACTATTCAAGCATTAGATTTGGGGGAAGGAACGATTCAAATATTATTTTTCTACAAACATCTTGTCTGTTTATGAACTTTTTAATAATTTTTATTTACTTATCTGTCACCTAAAGAAATACCAACGTCAAAAAAGGCCCTAATTTTAAACCTCTCCTTTTACTTTTTGACCTTCCTTTTTCTCTTTTTGACCTGATTGTACTTTAGTCTTTAAAGAAAAGGCGTGGGACAATCAACTAGTAATCTCGAATGATACCCTGCCATTTACTTGGAAATGAAAACATTTCCAAATACTATCCACTCTAATAATGGAATCAGACAATTACAATGTTAAGAGTTCTATAACTCTAATCGCTTTAGTGGTTTTCCAAATATTTTCATTATGTGATAGAAAATGGCTTTATGCTCAGTATATCAGATACACCTAACCATGAAGTTACTTACAGGGTAACTGAAAGGTGTTGGTCTGTGCTTTTATTGCTCTATTTATAGAATGAAAGCTAAACCTAACATTACCTTATAACTCATGAATAAATTACATAGTCAGGTCTCATATATACTTTTAAAATCTGAGTTCTTAGAAATGAAGCTATCCAAAATTTTAGTGATTTAGTTTCACAATGATCTTACTTTAAAAAAAGAAAATGTTTTTATCCAGTGACACTGCCCACCCCCTGCCCCACCGCCCCACCACCCAACAATGGACAGTTTTCTCTCCTACATAAAATCTGAGTCACAATCTTATAATTTAGAAAAGTATGAGCAAAGGGTCCTCAGCTCTGCACCCTTTCAAAATTAGTATGCGATTTTGCCCACCTTCATACTGAAATTGTCCAGAGAGTGGTCCATGGCCAGAGGCAGATGGTGGATACCAGAAATCTTCTCTATTCAAAAAACTCTCCTCCTCAGAGTCTATCAAACACAGACACACTTAGGTTCAGCTCATTACTCCTCCTGTGAATTAAAAAGAAGACAAAGTAATGGTACTGTAAAAGTCTGAAAAAAAGTCAAACAAGAATTATTTGAATTGAATTATATTGCTTCTAGTTGACATGAGTAATAAAGAATTAAAAAAGGAGACAGAATGAGTTCAGATTTTTGCTCAGCTACATAAAATTTCTGTAATCTAGACAAATTACTCTCTTTATATATACACTAAACATAATCCTACCTTGCCAAATTGTTCCAACAATGACACAAGATCACATGTGCAAAATTCTTAGCAGACAGTCATGTCTATTTTTGGGGGGACATGGAAAAACAGACCGGTTCCAAATAGGAAAAGGAATACATCAAGGCTGTATATTGTCACCCTGCTTATTTAACTTATATGCAGAGTACATCATGAGAAATGCTGGGCTGGAGGAAGCACAAGCTGGAATCAAGATTGCTGGGAGAAATATCATATGCAGATGACACCACCCTTATGGCAGAAAGTGAAGAGGAACTAAAAAGCCTCTTGATGAAAGTGAAAGTGGAGAGTGAAAAAGTTGGCTTAAAGCTCAACATTCAGAAAACGAAGATCATGGCATCTGGTCCCATCACTTCATGGGAAATAGATGGGGAAACAGTGGAAACAGTGTCAGACTTTATTTTCTTGGGCTCCAAAATCACTGCAGATGGTGACTGTAGCCATGAAATTAAAAGACGCTTACTCCTTGGAAGGAAAGTTATGACCAACCTAGATAGCATATTCAAAAGCAGAGACATTACTTTGCCAACAAAGGTCTGTCTAGTCAAGGCTATGGTTTTTCCTGTGGTCATGTATGGATGTGAGAGTTGGACTGTGAAGAAAGCTGAGCCCCGAAGAATTGATGCTTTTGAACTGTGGTGTTGGATAAGACTCTTGAGAGTGCCTTGGACTGCAAGGAGATCCAACCAGTCCATTCTGAAAGAGATCAGCCCTGGGATTTCTTTGGAGGGAATGATGCTAAAGCTGAAACTCCAGTACTTTGGCCACCTCATGCGAAGAGTTGACTCATTGGAAAAGACCCTGATGCTGGGAGGGATTGGGGGCAGGAGGAGAAGGGGACGACAGAGGATGAGATGGCTGGATGGCATCACCGACTCGATGGATGTGAGTCTGGGTGAACTCCGGGAGTTGGTGATGGACAGGGAGGCCTGGCGTGCTGCAGTTCATGGGTTCGCAAAGAGTTGGACACGACTGAGTGACTGAACTGAACTGAACTGAGTGGGGTTGGGCTGGAGCCTTGAGAGGTCACTCCCTCACTTACTAATCTAGTGCAGTATAGTGGTCTTCAACCCCCAGGGTACACAGAGCACCTGTAAGGAGTAAAATGGATGAATAATTTTTAAAGAATCAATTTCCAGGTCCATTATTGCTATATGTGTCCTTTTCTAAACTTGCCCTATTTTAGAGGGCTCGTGTATGTGATAAAGGCAGCACACCAGTCAGGTTCCCTTCCCTACAACTCCTTTCAAATTAGCTCCTCTCAACTGAAAAACAACAATGAAAAAGCATCCTTTTCACATGTCATTATTTGTTGTTTATTTTTTTGCATTATTTGTTGCATTATTTTATAATTACAATGCTCTGGAGTGTCAAAGGGACAAGTTGAAAGACTGTTATGCACAGATTCTCCTTTAATCAAGGTATCAAAACAGCTTCATCTATCCTACTAAAAAGGTGTATTTCCAATAGAAATTTACTTGTTATAGTTATTGATAAGTTTTCAAAATCTGTAATCTATTTTTTATTTTAATAGCTGACTGCTATACTAATAATTATAATAACAACACAATCAGAAGGAATCCTTAACACTGACAGCTTTATATTTATAAGAAATTATTTAAAATTCAATTTTAATTTATATTCATATTTTTGATACAGAAAGTCTGAGTGATCAATAAATTTCAAGCAAAAGAAAAAAATAATTGTCCATGAATTTTTTAAATCAGTGGTTCTGGATACCTTATCACCATGGCATTTAGAGTCCCTTGGAAACATTTAAAAGACTGATCTAACAGTTATGTTTTTAAATGATAATATTTACAATATGTGGGAAATTACATCCTTTTCAGTCACTTAAACTTATTATTAAAAATGTATAAGATGGTACATATCTAAAACAGAATTTCCCTGTATAAGCTAGCAACAGACGCTAGTCTATAGACCTCCAATGCAGAGGTTAAGAGCATGGACTTTCAAACCAGAGAGAACTGGCTTTGAAATCAGTCTCTGCTTCTTGGCTTTTAATGAACTACATTCAACTTAACCTTCTCTGGGCCTCAGTTTTCTTATCTTTAAAATGGAAATAAAACCTAATAGAATTAAAGAACATATGTATTTAAAGTGCTTAGCACTGTGCCTGGCATTACCCAGTTATTATGAATAACACCATTATAACTGCATATGAGGAGGGCAGGGAAAGAGAGGGCTAAGTGCAAAAAGAGACATGGAGAATTCAAAACGTAAATGTAGGATTTTAATCAATACTTCTCTAAAGATATGATATACAAATGGCCAAAAAGCACGTGAAAAGATGCTGAACAAATCAGCTATAAGGTATATGCAAATCAAAGCCACAGAAACCACTTCACATCTACTATACTAACTAAAACAATGTTTTTTTTTTTTTTTAACTTAAAAAGAAAGAACAAGTATTGGCAAAAATGTTTCTAAGTAAGAAGTTCCTGGGCCCCATGTGACTGTATGTGTGTGAAGTCGCTCAGTCGTGTCTGACTCTTTGATACCCCATGGACTGTAGCCTACCAGGTTCCTCCTTCCATGGGACTTTCCAGGCAAGAGTACTGGAGTGGGCTGCCATTTCCTTCTCCAGAGAATCTTCCCGAACCAGGGATCAAACCCAGATCTCTTGCATTGTAGGCAGATGCTTTACCATCTGAGCCACCAGGGAAAGAACAAGTATTGTCAAAGATGTTTCTAAGTAAGAAGTTCCTGGGCCCCATAACAGAAGTGAATTATAGGGTCCAGGGAAGGGGCCTGGGAATTGTGTTTTGAATGCCTTCCTCCATGATTCTTACAATCCAGCTACAACGGGAATTAGCACAACTTTTGGCTTATAAGTAATCAAAAGTGTCAGTTATTATGAGTGCTTGAGGTGACTGGAAAACTCAGCAGTGGCCACAGGACTGGAAAAGGTCAGTTTTCATTCCAATCTCAAAGAAAGGCAATGCCAAAGAATGCTCAAACTACCACACAACTGCACTCATCTCACACGTCAGCAAAGTAATGCTCAACATTCTCCAAGCCAGGATTCAAAAGTACGTGAACCATGAACTTCCAGATGTTCAAGCTGGTTTTAGAAAAGGCAGAGGAACCAGGATCAAATTGCCAACATCTGTTGGATCATAGAAAAAGAAAGAGAATTCCAGAAAAAGATCTATTTCTGCTTTATTGACTATGCCAAAGCTTTTGACTGTGTGGATCACAATAAACTGTGGAAAATTCTGAGGAGATGGGAACACCAGACCACCTGACCTGCCTCTTGATAAACCTATATAAGAAGCAACAGTTAGAACTGGACATGGAACAACAGACTGGTTCCAAATAGGAAAAGGAGTACGTCAAGGCTGTATATTGTCACCCTGCTTATTTAAGTTATATGCAGAGTACATCATGAAAAACGCGGGGCTGGAGCAAGCAACAAGCTGGGAGCAAGCAACAAGCTGAAATCAAGATTGCCAGGAGAAATATCAATAACCTCAGATATGTAGATGACACCACTCTTATGGCAGAAAGTGACGAGGAACTAAAGAGCCTGTTGATGAAAGTGAAAGAGGAGACTGAAAAAGTTGGCTTAAAGCTCAACATTCAGAAAACTAAGATCATGGCATCCGGTCCCATCACTTAATGGGAAATAGATGGGAAACAGTGGAAACAGTGTCAGACTTTATTTTTGAGGGCTCCAAAATCATTGCAGATGGTGACTGTAGCCATGAAATTAAAAGACACTTACTCCTTGGAAGGAAAGTTATGACCAACCTAGATAGCATATTGAAAAGCAGAGACATTACTTTGCCAACAAAGGTCTGTCTAGTCAAGGCTACGGTTTTTCCTGTGGTCATGTATGGATGTGAGAGTTGGACTGTGAAGAAATCTGAGCACTGAAGAATTGATGCTTTGAACTGTGGTGTTGGAGAAGACTCTTGGGAGTCCCTTGGACTGCAAGGAGATCCGACCAGTCCATCCTACAGGAGATCAGCCCTGGGTGTTCTTTGGAAAGAATGATGCTAAAGCTGAAACTCCAGTACTTTGGCCACCTCATGCAAAGAGTTGACTCATTGGAAAAGACCCTGATGCTGGGAGGGATTGGGGGCAGGATGAGAAGGGGACGACAGAGGAGGAGATGGCTGGATGGCAACACTGACTCGATGGACATGAGTTTGAGTGAACTCTGGGGGTTGGTGATGGACAGGGAGGCCTGGCGTGCTGTGATTCATGGCGTCGCAAAGAGTCGGACACGACTGAGCGACTGAACTGAACTGAACTGAAATGAAGAATACCCAAGGATCGACTCCAAGTCTCCTACATTGCAGGCAGATTCTTTATTGTCTGAGCCACCAGAGAAGCCTTTATGATAAGTCATATACTAAGATATTTATCATATTCTATTTTCCTTTTATTTTCTTTCTTAATGCTGTTTGCTATCTTACTAATTTGACAACTACTAGTTTTCCCTAAACCATTAATGAGTAGCAACCTAAAATTTGAGAGATACAGATATAACATAAGCACCAGAAGTTAGTATTTTCATTGTGAATCCCAAATTGTGAATGAAAGAACAACTGATTCAGATTAAACCAGAGATTGATAACTAAAATTTTCAAGTCACCAAAGGAAAGAGATGAATAGGTCATTTGGATTTTACGAGAACTTGATGGTCTCATCTTGGTCTTCCTGACTTATGCCAGAAACCTTGAAACAGATATTATCTGGAACTCCGTGTAGGAAGGTATGTTATGAATACTTCTAGTTTTGAAGTTTATTATTAATCACAAATTTAAAAACTTCAAAAGCTTTTTCATGTATGTAGGTATTCTTGAGTGCAAATTTAAGTATCAGAGACAGCTTATGAAAATATGATCTGAGCAACACAGTCTTTGAGAGGAAATGACAAAGGTGCAAACAAGATTGTTCCTTTATTATTGTATTGCCTTGATAAAGAGTTGGCTCCTGGGATGTATTATTTTATCTCTTTCACTTTTCTTCCCTTTCCTTTCATAAATTGTTTGTCCTAGGATTTGGCACTAAAAATTTCCAACATTATATGATAAGCAGTAATACTATATTTTGCTATAGTAGAGAGTTTCACTGTTGCTAATACAGTGATACCAGAAGAAAGCACTGGAAAGAGATTAAGTATGTGGATTTTCAAATCAGCCTTACCAGGTGAAATCCACCTTTCCACTTCCTCATTGCTTAACAAAGGCAATTTTTTAAACCCAATCTTTAGTTTCCTCATCTGCAAGACTCACAACTTAGAGGGCTTTACAAATTCTCTAAGATAATGTGTTACTACAGAACTTACCACTGGAATACACTCTAATAAATTATATGCCCCATCAAAATTATTGGATAAAGGTTTGTGACAAGTCAGTTTTTCCATAAACTTGACGATAAAAGATTTATTGAGGCGGGGGAAGCTAAGTAGCCACTATCTCCCACCTGATCAAGTGGTTCTTGTTGACTCAGGTACTTGTCTCATCTCCCATTAGGTTACCTGGATTTTACAGCCAGGATTTTTCCACTGCTAAATTTACAAGCAGACAGTTATGTGTTAGTGTGATCAGGGTAGTTGCTATAGACAAAAGCACCCACTGTGGGTATGCATCCTGTAAAGAAGAGGAACATCAATGAAGATGTCACTCATCAGTGGCAAATCATATAATACGAATATTCACCAAAACCAGTTTGATTATTGGGTCAAGGCTTTTACAGACAGAATAGTGATTTTCATATAGCAGGGAGCATATCTCAGTTTTTAATTGAAATATCTTTGACTAATAGTATAAATACTGAAAAAAACCAGTAGGCAATCTTTCTTATATTCCTGGCATGAAAACATTACATAATGATTCACCCTCTTGTTTACTCAGAGAAGCCAACTTCTGAATGCCAAATTCAAAACACCGTAGAATACTTTATAATACGGATGCTAGAGCCAGAACTGTTACTCTGTAAGTAGTTTATAACATGGCACTGAAACAGGCATTTACCATATGTGCTTGTTTGGGTCCTAAATAGTTAGATACAAGGCAGAAACCTAACTGGGGAGTGAAGGGGAGCAATCTACAAATGTTAAAGATTCACCAGTATGGAATAATCATTAAATCTGAAAAAAACAGAAATAATATTTTTGTTAAATTATAAAATATATGGAGAATAAGATAAATACTTTTTACTACACCCATTTTTAACAAAACTGAACCTTTAGTAATATTTCTTCATATATTTTAAAAAACATTACAGTTTCACTTGAAAAGGAAAGAAAAAGGAAGGAAGGAGAAGAGAAAGGAAGGTAGAAATGGAATGCAGGAAGGAGGAAGGAAGGGAAGTAGTTCAATTTTGTGTTTACAATTCCATGAACATTTTAATACATTTCAAGGATATGTATCCATGAATAGAATGGCATGTTTCTAAATGTCTTTAATCATTCCCTACCAGACACATCATTTTACAACATTTTTATATTTGCTGAAGACTTTCATTATTTTATCCACATTCATATATATATAGCTCTAATGTACTTAATCACTATATATTATTTCACATAAGAATTACCACAATCTATTAATACAACTAAAGATATTTTTTGCTATTTCCAAATTTTTACTGTTAAGATAAATGTATGATAAACAATCTAGTACAAAGATACGAAAAAGCAGGATCTAAGGATATGTAAATATTCACATTTACTGGATATCATCAAATTCCTCTCCAAAACGGTTTAGGAGTTCTTATTTCTCAACATCTTGTACAAGATACAATATTATCAGATTTTATATTATTGCCTACCTATTGGGTATGAAATTATATTTCATTGTTGTTTAAATCTGTATTTTCATAATAACATTTAGAGTCTTACTAAGTTTTGCTAATTTTTATTGGGTAATGTTTGTTAAATATTAACTATTTTAAATGTTGTAGATATTTAATCTTTTTCATATGTACACATTTATATGCATAATATATATAAAATCAGTGGTGGCATGTTTGCAACCAAACTTAGTGAAGAAGCATCAAGACTGCAGAATCCAAACTGTCCTTGACCACCCAGGCTTGGAACAACCTGTTTGTATACAAATTCATCCCTTCGTGTCCACATCCTCTGCTTACTGTACAAACCCATGTCTTAAGGTAGACCTACAGACATATATGCCTCCAAGCCTGCTTACTATTTACCTGTGACTTTTTCATGTAATACGACTGCATGGCAAGGGACTCATTAAACCAAGGAAACAATTAAACCAACAAAGCTCAATTAAACCCTCTGTTCCATGTTGTCAAACGTTAGAAGCATTTCAGTTCATCTCACTCTTGTGGTGAAGAAAATAATGTGATCATCCTTCATAACTTACCTGTTGTATCACCATGACTTGGTAACCTGTACATGATGCTGTGAATTCACTGGCCTACCGCTATCCAGTTTTACTAACCTCCAAACAATTGCCTCCTCTAATGCAGTATATCCCTCTCCTGATCAATGTAATCTTTTAATTCTATGAAAATTGTTGTAGATAGGAAAATTTGCAACATTTATTATTATATTTATAAGTACATATTCCTTAAAAAAGCTTGTGTGGATTTTTTTTCATATAAGAAATTTTTGAAAAACCAACAGAAAGTATAAATGGAGACAAACATGACGTTTTTAACAAATGCACTATTGGATATATTTCATTTTTGTTCTACTTTGGATATCAACACATTTACTTTATTGTCTATCATCGTTTAAAATAAGGTCAATAATTTATCTCTTTAAAAACACAGATTTGGTTTCCTGTGAAAATTAACAAACAACACTTCAGGTTACTGATTTTTCTGAACAGGTCACTGTTACCACATATAGCAACTTAGTCTCCCAACTTCTTGGCTAGTGGAGTCCTCTTTATAAAATGGGTATAAACATCACTGTGCAACTAAAGAAACCACATTATTTTTACAGTGTAGAAGAACTCCTATGCTTTTGCTTTTCTTTCTTTTTTTTTTTTTTTGGTTAATTTCATGCCTGACTCAGTCAGAGATTAGGCCTTGACACAGGTTATAATTAAATATTGAAATCATGAAGTGCAAGAATGTTTAATTTTTAAAATATGAGTTTTAATTTACCTCATACAGAGAATAGCTCTGGTCACCTGCAGAGATGCATTACACACTACATTGCCTAATGTAGGATGCCTGAATAAGGCTGAGCATACAGTTAAAGTAAACTAATGCAATTTACTGAACAGCAGTCAAATATTTATCCAGTTGATGAAGCAGACTTTATATGAAATTCAGACAATAATTAAAGAGAAGCATTTCTTAAAACATGGTTACTCCAGTTTTTACAAATATGTTATATCCTTTCTGCATCTTTCATTTTTCTAAGTATTTCTGTACACCTGAAACACTCCACAGTGAGCATTCTATAGCTTTGTATTTACCGTATTTCCTGATATCTCACAGTATTGTAAAACTAGGAAGGTGGCCTTACGGCAAAAGCCTCCTTAATTCTTTTTCTTGTAACATACTTTCCGCCATGCAGTTCTGTGGTGGCTTCTACTGAAAGTGGAATCTATTTCCCCACATTTTGAATCTCTCTGCCTTGTGACCTGCTTTGGCCAATAGAATGTGGCAGCTGCATTGTTGTGCCAGTTCAGAATCTCTGCCTCAAAAGACTGCATGCTTCTGTCTTCTTGGAACCCTGCCATGGGCATGAGAACAAGCCCAGATTGCCTCCTGGAGGATGAAAAACCGCACGAGGCCATCATGACTGGTCAGCTTCCAGCCACTCCCCTGTCCTACACAGCGAGTCCAGCTGAGACTGGTCAAACCAACTGAGATCAGAGAACCACCCAGAATACTTACCAGCTCATAAGAAATAGTGAATAGTTGCTGTTTTAAGCCCTGTGTTTATAACAGTCTGTTATACTATAAGAGCTAATTGAAGCAGGATTCGGAGATCTTAATTCACCTTTCCATTTCAGAGAGGAGAAAAGAGAGACCTCGAGAGGTCACATGTCTTGTTCACATCTACACGGTGCCCATGGCAGAACCAGGTTTAAAGATTGCATTCCCTGACTCCTCTTTGTACCCTGCAACTCTGTTTTTCTTTCCTTCTTTTTGGCAATAGAAATCAATGAAAGCTTGCCAAGAGAAATGGAGTCCCAGCATAATAAAATGGCATTTATTAAATATAATTTAAGGGTTTTATATATACTTATTAGTCAGGATATAGATATTATCTGACAGTATTTCTCAATCCTTTTTACTAAGTTATGTGAAGAAAATTACAAATGACAGAAGGAAGATTGTTTTCAAGTGGAGTAATCCCATAATTTTTCAGTCATTGTGATATTACCATTAATCCTCACTTTGGGGATATTTCTCAAATGCTGAAGTTAACAGAGATCTTCTTGGAGTTTTGTTTAACAGAATTAAATTTTTTTTCTGAATCTCACTGCATCCAAAACTAGCATCTGGAAAATTAATAGTAGCTAGCATGTCAGAATCATCCCAAATTAAACAATCCATATGATGAATATTTAAGGAATTCTCAAACACTTAGATTATGTTGAATGAATGTGAAAATGTTAAAACCACTGATGGGATGGCCTTTTATTCAGGCAAATTTGCTCGAAGATAAAAAGTTTTTCAAAAGATATTTGGGTTCTTTTTAGAGTAGTAAATAGTTCTGCTCGCCTTATGCCTGCAATTCCTATGATATTCTGTAGCATAGGTTCTCAATGGTTAGCCCTTCCTAGACAGCTTGACAAATTGCTGGGATCCACCCCCAGAGTTTCTGATTTGGTAACCCTGCGTTAGGGACTGGGAATCTGCATTCCTAACCAGTTCCCAGGTGATGCTGAAGGGGGACCAAACTTTGAGAAACACTGCCCTATGCTTTTCAACAGCTGCTGAAATAATTTATGAATAGTCCATCAAAGAATATAACTTACTGCCATATTTTAGTGGGAGCTAACGGAAGTATACATATAAATTATATTCACAATTTACATTAGCAAGTGAATTACACATTACAAAAGCCTGTCAATCAAAATCAATAAGATAGTCACTCCAGTTACAGTGTGAACAGCCTTGACTTTTGCTTGAGATATGTTCAGAGTTTGCCCACAGACCAGGGGGAAACTTGTCAAAAAAATACATGCATACTGTCACAAGATCCATAATATTTGGAATGCAGGCAAATTAGCTCAAATGATCATTCTCCAAAGGGAAATAACTTGCCAGGGTTTTTAAAAAGTAAAGAAATGCCTACTTCCAATCCACATTCTTTTTTTTTTTTTAAATGAGAGTATTCACATAACACTTTCCATGACAGTTTCTGCTTTCCATCACTCAACTCTTTGTGAAAATAGTCCATTTTTTGGCTTACTGACTGTATGTTTGAGCTCAGTCCAAAAATGAACTTCTTGAAAGGGTTATAAAAAAATTTTTTAAATCAGTTTTGTTTTTTTTTAAATTCCCAACTGTTTCAAATAAAGAAAACAAACTATGGAAAAGGTAGTGGGATTTTAATGTCCTTTTGCATTTAAATATCAGATAACTTCCTAATGGACCTTTACATCTCTATGTCCTCTATGGAAATCCCTTATGTTCAATTTAAAAATATGCCTGTGATTAGAAAAGACAGGCATCTGAAAAACTCCTCTGAGAAAACACACAAAAGCACATGTGTCCCTAACTCCTGAGTGTGCACATTTGGGAGGTGCCAGCCAACTCAATCTTTCTTCTGGTAAACATGCCTTGTCGGGCATTCAGAGCCCTCTTAGTACTGTTAATAATTTTTATCGGGGTGGTTTTTCTTCCACCACCTACTTAAAAGCTCATTTCCTCTGTTTCTGCACTTGGAGTCTATTTCTTTTACAAGATAAAAAAAAAAAAGCAAAGTGAGCTGACCTGAGTCATTGGGCAGAGAAGACTTTGTTAACCTTTCCATTTTTTAACACTGAACATTGTCTTACAGTCTATATTTTCCTCATCTTTTAAGCTGACCCTATGAATAGGGTAAAAGTTACTGGGTACAGAACAACACACAAGGGTTATCCTGAAGTGACAGGTCCCAGCAAGGATAGATTTCTCAGAGAGACTCAGTCTGATTCTAAACGTTGTTCTCCTTTTCCCAAACTAAATGTGTTCTTTAATAGCTGATTGTGTGTGTGTGTGTGTGTGTGTGTGTATATATATATAAAATATGTATATATGTATATATATATAATGTTTATATATGTATATATATAGTGTTTATATATATATATTATGTTTGAGGACATCTTTTAATAAATTATTAAGTACTGTCTCTGTATTTGTGTCATTATTCGGTTCAGTTCAGTTCAGTTCAGTCGCTCAGTCGTGTCCAACTCTTTGCGACCCCATGAATCACAGCACGCCAGGCCTCCCTGTCCATCACCAACTCCCGGAGTTCACTCAGACTCATGTCCATCGAGTCAGTGATGTCATCCAGCCATCTCATCCTCTGTCATCCCCTTCTCCTTCTGCCCCCAATCCCTCCCAGCATCAGAGTCTTTTCCAATGAGTCAACTCTTCGCATGAGGTGGCCAAAGTTCTGGAGTTTCAGCTTTAGCATCATTCCTTCCAAAGAACACCCAGGGCTGATCTCCTTCAGAATGGACTGGTTGGATCTCCTTGCAGTCCAAGGGACTCTCAAGAGTCTTCTCCAACACTACAGTTCAAAAGCATCAATTCTTTGGCACTCAGCTTTCTTCACAGTCCAACTCTCACATCCATACATGACCACAGGAAAAACCATAGCCTTGACTAGATGGACCTTTGTTCGCAAAGTAATGTCTCTGCTTTTGAATATGCTATCTAGGTTGGTCATAACTTTTCTTCCAAGGAGATAAGTGTCTTTTAATTTCATGCTGCAGTCACCATCTGCAGTGATTTTGGAGCCCCCAAAAATAAAGTTTGACACTGTTTCCACTGTTTCCCCATCTATTTCCCATGAAGTGATGGGACTGGATGCCATGATCTTTGTTTTCTGAATGTTGAGCTTTAAGCCAACTTTTTCACTCTCCTCTTTCACTTTTAACAAGAGGCTTTTTAGTTCCTCTTCACTTTCTGCCATAAGGGTGGTGTCATCTGCATATCTGAGGTTATTGATATTTCTCCCAGCAATCTTGATTCCAGCTTGTGCTTCATCCAGCCCTGCATTTCTCATGATGTACTCTGCATATAAGTTAAATCAGCAGGGTAACAATATACAGCCTTGATGTACTCCTATTTGGAACCAGTCTGTTGTTCCATGTCCAGTTCTAACTGTTGCTTCCTGACCTGCATATAGGTTTCTCAAGAGGCAGGTCAGGTGGTCTGGTATTCCCATCTCCTTCAGAATTTTCCACAGTTTATTGTGATCCACACAGTCAAAGGCTTTGGCATAGTCAATAAAGCAGAAATAGATATTTTTCTGGAACTCTCTTGCTTTTTCGATGATCCAGCGGATGTTGGCAATTTGGTCTCTGGTTCCTCTGCCTTTTCTAAAACCAGCTTGAACATCTGGAAGTTCACGTATTGCTGAAGCCTGGCTTGGAGAATTTTGAGCATTACTTTACTAGCATGTCATTGTTAGATCCATTTAAATGTCTTTTACTACTAAGTAGATTTTTCCATCCTTCATAAACATGGAATTTCTAGCTGCAAATGTTTTCAATTCCTTCATGAACATTTCGCAATTAATGCCAACTTCCAATGACCCTTTGAACTCATGTGGCTTCTCCAGCTAACTGTTTATGGACATGGTGCTTTAAGGAAAGAAATTTGATGTGTCACCCTGACTTGCCCATGGAGGACACTCCATGAGGATATTCTGATGATGAATAGCTGGGGGATGGTTGAGTTTATCCTTTCATTTCAGAGGGGGGATGATGTCCAAACAACTAGAAAATGGTTCCCTAGCTTACTTAAGCATTTCTTTAATCAAAATAAAACTCAGGACACAGAATGGCTCTTACAGAGAAGAGAGACTAGGCCATGACCAACATTAATTATTTCCAGCTGAAGAAATGACGTTGGAAGGACTGTTGGGAGACACAAGGGGAGAAATAATTACTGCATAACAGGTAAAGTCACATGCTAACCAGTCATTTCAGTGCCCTTTAGTGAGCTATACTGGTCTGTAAGGTAGGAAAAGGGCGTACCTGAGAAGGAAAGGCTGACTCTGAAACCAAGAATGCACAGACACATGCTGCATTTGTTTAAGAAGGAAGCTACAAATAGGCCAGTGAACTTCATTTAGGCCAAGCCATCATCCCACAAGCGACTCATCCCTACAAGGCACCCATTGTACTATACCCCTGGAACAATTCCTGTCTTTATGCAATCAAATGTCCTACTGGTACCTCCAGCTTGCTAGCTGTATATTCAGAGAAATTTCCCCTTTAAAATCAAACAATTATGGTTGTACAATTAGGCAGGAGCTGCAGGCAAATGCCTAGTCATTTCTACCAAAGGTCTGGATCCTATGTTGAAACATTCTTCAAGGAGTAAACTAATGCATTACTACAATGTGCATTAATAACTATACTGAAAACTAATCTTTAAAGAATTTTTCTTGATTTTCCAGCTTTTCCAACGTCTCACACTCCCACATGCCACATACAGCTATTTGTGTATGACTATAGCTTAGTGCTTCCACCATCACATATGTGTTAGAAGATGATGCAGGTATCATACCTCAGAATTTGATAATGCAGATCCAAGTTTCAGTTCCATCATTCACTCAGAAATAAAATGCATGTGTGTGCACATACATATATTTACCCTGTATTTTATATCCATGTCTCTTAGTTATTAATTCACTTTTCTATGTGTACTTTAGAATTATTATATACTCAACTGTAATATGAAATATACATGAGCTTGTATCTTTGAAATAAAAAAATCTACACTGATGCGTGCCAACTGTTTAACTATGCATATAAATGCCACAAAACAATTTAGAACCCTAAATGAAGGATGTTATATCCAAGTGAAACAAATGCAGGATCAGAGGTCAACAGAAAATAATTACACTCAAGAGAATTTGGACAGGACATCAACAAAAGCACATACCATGAAATCTCCAGTGACCCAAAGAGTTAAGAAATTGCAACCAAGAGCTGTAACTTTCATCCAGTGAGAGATGCTTTCCTCAAGTTTGATATTTTTTTAATCCTCACATTCTGGCATGACTGAACCCAGGTGGCTGGAATGGGCAATGCTGACTGACCCACATACTAGTTAGATGGAAGGGAATGTGAAATACTTAACTATTCTTTTCATATGAATAAGTATTACAAGATTTACGAAGCAGGTATTGAGAAAGAGTAGTAGACATAGGATTAAAACTCTGTCAAGGTCACTATGCTGCAAAACTCCAGGAAGTACCTCTTCTGCCACTGTGTGTGAGCATCCCCTTCCCTTACAAAGCTGACCACAAAGAGCAACAAGGGTATACAAAATGACCCGATTTGGGTTCTAGTTCCGTAACTGCCACTTACTAGTTATACGAACTGGACAAATAAATCACCTCCCTTCCTAGGCTTCTATACCAAGGTTCTCAGTTTATTCTGTGTGCTGTGGGTCCCTTTGATGATCTAGTAAAGTGATAGATGCTTCCTCAGAAGGAGGTTTCTTAATTGCATAAAATAAGACAGGATTGTGAAGAATCCAATTATGATTTTTCTGATATAGTAATAAGTGTGTTTCTTTATATTATATTAAATGTCACTATCAAGAGACAGGTCTCATAAGTACTATAATTTTGAAGCAGTGATGAATGTAAACAATGTTTTGAGACATTTGCAACAACTATAATGTGGTATAAAAATATCTGTTATATCTACTGATAACAAAATGATAGGTACCTATAATACTATTGCTCTTTGTTGCCTACATTCACTAAAACTAAACACTAAATTTCAATTAGGGGTTAGTGAAAGCAGATGAATTTTTTTTTTCCACTCAAGTTCAAGGGCATGCTGAATTTTATCTACTGACCCCAGGTTAAGAACCGTTGCTCTTTACATGTTACACAAAAAAGGAGAAACAGTTTGTTCTCCAGAATTCACTGAGTTTTGCTATGAACATATTAAACTTGATGAACAAATATTTGGTGGGCAATTTCTATGTGCCAGGCACTGTTTCAGGGTGTAGGGATACATCAGTAAACAGAAAAGACACTACTTTTGTGGAAGAAAAATTTTAGTTGTGGATGACAGACTTGAAATATTTGTTTAATAGATCATATGCATTAAACCCATGTAATGTCAGGGAATATATAGAAGGGTGAATGGACATAAACCAGAGGGTAGGTGCACAGGAAAGAAAGAGGAGAAGACTGTGCACTAAGCAGTCAGTGGGGAAGAGCCCCAAAGGAAGTGGGCTATCGGGAGCCATGAGGACACCCAGGAAAAGGCACCTACAGGCAACAAAGTTTCAAGTACCACATTTCACCTGGCCACACTCCATTAGCAGGAGTAAGTTGAAATGCAAGCCAGCATTACTAAGTTGGAAAATAATATGTAGACTTCCTCTAAGAATTACACACTTGTATCAGGATTACATACTGCTTTAAAGCCTGATTTGTTTCTATCTGTTTTGCTATATACACAATTTTTTTTTAGCACATCTTATTTCATGCCAGACTGTATATTTAACCACATTAACTACAGTTGACCCTTGAACAATGGGGAGTTGGGAGTGCTGACTCTCCTTGAAGACAAAAATCCACAAATATTCAATAATTTTATATGTGGTTGTATATTTGGTTCCACTGTATACTCAATTCTGATTCTGTGGGTTCAACCAACCGTGGATCATGTAATACTGTAGTATTTAATACTGAAAAAAATGTACGTACAAGTAACCCTGCACAGGTCAAACCCATAGTGTTTAGGGATCAACTGTAATTTATTCCTAACAAGAATCCTGAAGAATATGACCTATCAGTTATCTTGCTTCACAGATAAGAAAACAGAGGTTCAGAGAGATTAAATTAATTGCCCATATTTGCCAAGTAAAGTAAGTAGGTAGCAGGACCAGGATTTGAATGCAGTAAATATCATATATAAATCTACTTATCACATCATACTGCTCCTTGAAATCAGTATTGTTCTCTGACAAGACAGCAATCTATCTCAGATACCATATTTTAAAAGTTGCTAAAAAAAAAAGTACTGAGAATTGTACATTAAATGAGAAAAATGTGCACTGCATACCTTAGGGAAAATACTCACAGAACAAAATGCTGAGCCACAGTGGGATCAGAGAAAGAAAAATTCCTGACTAGGGGAAAGACAGTCATTTGGAAATCCCATTGGAAAATCTTGGTCTCCATAATCTCTTTTAATATCTATTTGGGATTAGCAAAAAATTAAGAACAATTCAGAAAGCTAATCAGATTGACTTTGTTTACTGTCAAGAATACAAATTGGATGGGGTTATAAAAAACATAATGAGGGTAAGAGAGAACCAGGACGGAGGTGGTAAGCAAAGATTTGAATGTGTTGACCATTAACTTGTGATTGTATTTTTTAATGTCACTGTGGGAGAACCAGATGGGAATGACTACAAGCAGTTGGATTGTGCAGGTCTGGGATGCCAGAATCTGAAAGTCTGGAGAAATACCTAGTTGAAAATAGAACTGCAGGAATCATGAGCCTGTGGACAAAGACAGACAATTACACCAAACATTTAAGGTATGCCCGGAGGATGGAGGCAGCAAAGTAGACTGCAATAGAGTAAGTTAGAGAGGGCTGGGAAGCCAGCAGAGTACAGTATCAAAATCTATAGAGATCTCAAGTAAGAAAGTCAAGGATTGGTGGGATAAAGGGCTAGGGGATGGAGAAGTCAGTGCATTGGAGCCTTTAATAGACCACTTGCTGACATGGTGGCAGAGAGTCTGAAGGGCGTGGAGTGGGAGGTGAACAGAATGCTAACATTAGAATATAACTCATTTCACTCATGTACTTTCTTGTTAAATATAAAAGAGACAGAGACAGTAGGTAGATGCCAAAGCAAAATCCACAAATGGAGAGGCTGAAGCTATCTGAAAAATAATAATTCATGGATAAGTACCTAAAAGAAACAAGGGACAAGAACAAGGGCACTGATCAAGGAATGAGCATTAAGGAAGAAAAGCAGGTGCTTCAGCTCCTGAGCTAAGTAAGCAGCAGTTCGCAAACAGAGTGGGGAACATGTTATAGATTTTTTATAGAAATGTTTTGCCTGGAAAACAAATGGAGGTTCAATTGGCATTGTGTAAGTGAAGAAAGCTGAGTACCGAAGAATTGACGCTTTTGAACTGTGGTGTTGGAGAAGACTCTTGAGAGTCCCTTGGACTGGAAGGAGATCCAACAAGTCCATTATACAGGAGATCAGTCCTGGGTGTTCTTTGGAAGAAATGATGCTAAAGCTGAAACTCCAATACTTTGGCCACCTCATGCAAAGAGTTGACTCATTGGAAAAGACTCTGATGCTGGGAGGGATTGGGGGCAGGAGGAGAAGGGGACGACAGAGGATGAGATGGCTGGATGGCATCAACTCAATGGTTGTGAGTCTGGGTGAACTCCAGGAGTTGGTGATGGACTGGGGGCCTGGTGTGCTGCAATTCATGGGGTCGCAAAGAGTCGGACATGACTGAGTGACTGAAATCAACTGAAGTGGGACCAAGGAGAAAAGACACCTTGTGATTCATGAGACACGATGATTGTTCCATGTCCCAGTTCAGTTCAGTTCAGTTCAGTCGCTCAGTCATGTCTGACTCTTTGCGACCCCATGAATCACAGCACGCCGGGCCTCGCTGTCCATCACCAACTCCTGGAGTTCACCCAGACTCACATCCATTGAGTCAGTGATGCCATCCAGCCATCTCATCCTCTGTTGTCCCCTTCTCCTCCTGCCCCCAATCCCTCCCAGCATCAGAGTCTTTTCCAATGAGTCAACTCTTCACATGAGGTGGCCAAAGTACTGGAGTTTCAGCTTTAGCATCATTCTTTCCAAAGAAATCCCAGGGCTGATCTCCTTCAGAATGGACTGGCTGGATCTCCTTGCAGTCCAAGGGACTCTCAAGAGTCTTCTCCAACACCACAGTTCAAAAGTATCAATTCTTCGATGCTCAGCCTTCTTCACAGTCCAACTCTCACATCCATACATGACCACAGGAAAAACCATAGCCTTGACTAGATGAACCTTTGTTGGCAAAGTAATGTCTCTGCTTTTGAATATGCTATCTAGGTTGGTCATAACTTTCCTTCCAAGGAAGTATTATCAAATTCCTAAGAGACATTCATGTAGTTGAATAATCTGTGATAAAAAAAATTCTATTGTTCAATAAGAACCAAGTGCCTACAAATGGCTTTAATACATACAGATTTCCCAGGTTTACAACTAGTGTGTAACTCAAGGAAAAAAATTGATTTAGGTTTTGTTCAGAACTTTACCAAGAATTGGTTATAATTTCAAAAATTCACATGATAACAAGAGAGACAGTTCAACAAGAAATATAGTTAGCATTGGACATCAAATGTCACATATTTTATGATCACCTTTATGAAATATCCAGAAAAGGCAAATTCATAAAGAGCAGTTTCTTGAATTGATGGTTTAGTTTGGGTCTAGGCAACATTCCTAGTCAAGGGCTAAAACTAACCTGGGCTTACTTACTAGCTGGAGTCTGGAGACAGGCCATCCAATTCAGTGGAAGTTGTTTTCTAAAAGTAAAATTGAATCAGATACTGGGTTTGAAAGGGAAAAGAATATGCTGAACGCTGGGTGTGTTATACACACAGACAAGGCAATATCATCCACTAGGTCCTTCTTTAGGAGTGATTTACTGGCTAAAGGTTCTGTAAGACTACACAGGTTGAAAAAAGTATATTGAGCTGCTACCATATGGCAGGCACAGAGGCATGCCAGGTGCAGTGCTAAGGCCTGGGGACAGAAAGATGAATGAAATACTTGAAGGCCTCAGAGGAGTGCTTGGCCATGTGAGAGAAAGCAAACAATTAAAACCAGGAAGTGAATACCTAGACTGGATTTGAAATACTCTAAGGCCTTTGCTGCTTAGAGTGTGGTCTGGGGACCAGCAGTACTGGCGTTTCTGGGAGCTTATTAAAACACATAATCTCAGACTGTATTCAAACTATGAACTGGAATCTGCATTTCAACAAGAGCTCCAAGTAACGCATACATACATGATGTTCGAGAAGTGCTGCTCTAGGAGGGTTTAGTTTGGGGCTGGGCTTTAAGGAAAGGACCAGATTTTGACTATTGTGTTTCTTTTCTTCAGAGTCTTGGTTTTTTTGGTAAAAGTATTACACCTTGTACTTACTAAAAAAAAAGCAAAAACTCTACATGATTGTATTAAACATTCTTTTCGACTCTGGGAGGTGGTAGCTATTTATTAGCATTATTAGGTCTTCTGATCACTGGGTGATGTTTTTGACATCAGGTGGATTGTTTAATTAGAAGCTGATACAAATCTCTTGACTGTTCCCCATATATAAACTGAACCCTGGAGATGCAAAGATAAATTTGACAGCCCCTGGCTTCAAGAGTTAATTTTCTGGGACTTCCTTGGTGATCCAGTGATTAAGAATCTGCCTACCAATAGAGAGGACACAGCTTTGACCCTTGGTCCAGGAAGATCCCATATACTGTGGAGCAACTAAGTACATGCACCACAACTACTAAGCCTGTGCTCTAGAGCCCATACACCACAACTACTGAGCTGCACACTTAACAGACTGCATGCAGCAACAAGGCAAACCACTGCAAGCAGAAGCCTGAGCATCACAGCTGGAGAGTAGCCCCCCTTCGCCTCAACTAGAGAAAGCCTGCACACAGCAACAAAGACCCAGGGAAGGCAAAAAAGAATTTTTTAAAAACAGTTACTTTTCTGGCAATGGCTTGTTTTGAGTTACCATTTGCTCTAGGAAAAAATGGCCAGTCACATTCATAATGAAAATATAACTACAAATTCTTCACCACACCTGGAAAGTAAAATGACTATATATCCTTATTTTCCAGGAAAGTCCCAATTTATTCTTATTGCCCATAGGTATTTATTAATAGCATCACTTTTCATTCTCGAAAGCACTCAATTTGAATAACAAATTTTAGGGTCATCCTGTCTACAGCTAAGACATGGTCATTGAGAAATGCAATGTTACTATTACAGGATGCTTTGAAACTGACCAAGGGAAGGAAAAGGAATGTGGTTCCTTAGCAGTAAGGTTGTCATTAACACAATGAGGGCCAAGGAATAGACCAAGGCATGTAGCTATGGTTGATGTAAATAGTTTGAGAGGAACCCATGTGTTTTACAAACCCATGCACACACACACACACACACACACACACACACACACACACACACACGATCTGTAATATAGTTGGGGAGAAAAATGAAGAATCAAATTGACCAACATTTTAAGAGTATGTTATAGGGCCTTTAGAATATTAAAGCTTACCAAAAATCATTCAACTCCTCACCAAGACCAGATTAAGAAAACACTTGATTGAAATTCAGGAATCTAACACATAGCACCATTTACTTTTCCAGGCTACTGATAAATCTGAACTGGCCTTCTCTTTCTTCTAGTCCAGTGAATTGTAACCTTCTAAGAACCAATACCCCTTTCCATAATACATTTTGGCAACACTTCTATTACTATATTGCTACAAAATTCACAGATAACATAACTCACCTACAAACAATTTTAAAAATCAAAATAGTGCTCTGGTTCTAATATCGATATAAAAAGAAAGTAATCTACAGGGAAATAAAATGTATTTCAATATATAAATTATCAAGTGAGATCTCGTGAGTCAAACGCTTGCTGATATTTGAAGAATCGGTGTGAATTGGATAGCAACAAATAGAATGATAGATGTGTGCTCTTCCCTCCTGCTTCATCCTCAGGAACAACCTTTGCTGCTTCTTCATTGAAAACATCCACTTATAGGTCTCTATTTGCTAGGGCCATTGCTCCTGTTTTGATTTAGCCTTCTGATTGTTATACTAATTTGGTGCAAATCATTTATTACCTAGTCTCTTTAAAACTAGTACATTTTTGAGATCAGTTGTTTGTCAGTTGCTTCATTTGCTATTATTTTCTCCCATTCTGAAGCCTGTCTTTTCACCTTGCTTATAGTTTCTTTTGTTGTGCAGAAGCTTTTAATTTTAATTAGATCCCATTTGTTTATTTTTGCTTTTATTTCCAATATTCTGGGAGGTGGGTCATAGAGGATCCTGCTGTGATGTATGTCAGAGAGTGTTTTGCCTATGTTCTCCTCTAAGAGTTTTATAGTTTCTGGTCTTATGTTTAGATCTTTAATCCATTTTGAGTTTATTTTTGTGTATGGTGTTAGAAAGTGTTCTAGTTTCATTCTTTTACAAACGGTTGGCCAGTTTTCCCAGCACCACTTGTTAAAGAGATTGTCTTTTCTCTGTTATATATCCTTGCCTCCTTTGTCAAAGATAAGGTGTCCATAGGTGCATGGGTTTATCTCTGGGCTTTCTATTTTGTTCCATTGATCTATTTTTCTGTCTTTGTGCCAGTACCATACTGTCTTGATGACTGTAGCTTTGTAGTAGAGCCTGAAGTCAGGCAGGTTGATTCCTCCAGTTCTATTCTTCTTTCTCAAGATTGCTTTGGCTATTTGAGGTTTTTTGGATTTCCATACAAATTGTGAAATTATTTGTTCTAGCTCTGTGAAGAATACCGTTGGTACCTTGATAGAGATTGCATTGAATCTATAGATTGCTTTGGGTAGTATACTCATTTTCATTATATTGATTCTTCCAATCCATGAACATGGTATATTTCTCCATCTATTAGTGTCCTCTTTGATTTCTTTCAACAGTGTTTTATAGTTTTCTATATATAGGTCTTTAGTTTCTTTAGGTAGATATATTCCTAAGTATTTTATTCTTTTCATTGCAATGGTGAATGGAATTGTTTTCTTAATTTCTCTATTTTCTCATTATTAGTGTATAGGAATGCAAGGGATTTCTGTGTGCTGATTTTATATCCTGCAACTTTACTATATTCATTGATTAGCTCTAGTAATTTTCTGGTGGAGTCCTTAGAGTTTTCTGTATAGAGGACCATGTCATCTGCAAACAGTGAGAGTTTTATTTCTTCTTTTCCAATTTGGACAGCCCAATCAAAAAATGGGCCAAAGAACTAAATAGACATTTCTCCAAAGAAGACATACAGATGGCTAACACACACATGAAGAGATGTTCAACATCACTCATTATCAGAGAAATGCAAATCAAAACCACAATGAGGTACCATTTCACACCAGTCAGAATGGCTGCGATCCAAAAGTCTACAAACAATAAATGCTGGAGAGGGTGTGGAGAAAAGGGAACCCTCTTACACTGTTGCTGGGAATGCAAACTAGTATAGCCACTATGGAGAACAGTGTGGAGATTCCTTAAAAAACTGGAAATAGAACTGCCTTATGACCCAGCAATCCCACTGCTGGGCATACACACTGAGGAAATCAGAATTGAAAGAGACATGTGTACCCCAGTGTTCATCGCAGCACTGTTTATAATAGCCAGGACATGGAAGCAACCTAGATGTCCATCAGCAGATGAATGGATAAGAAAGCAGTGGTACATATACACAATGGAGTATTACTCAGCCATTAAAAAGAATACATTTGAATCAGTTCTAATGAGGTGGATGAAACTGGAGCCTATTATACAGAGTGAAGTAAGCCAGAAAGAAAAACACCAATACAGTACACTAATGCATATATATGGAATTTAGAAAGATGGTAACAACAACCCTGTATACGAGACAGCAAAAGAGACACAAATGTATAGAACAGTCTTTTGGACTCTGTTGGGGGGTGGGGATGATTTGGGAGAATGGCATTAAAACATGTATAATACCATATAAGAAACCAATCGCCAGTCCAGGTTCAATGCAGGATACAGGAAGCTTGGGGCTGGTGCACTGGGATGACCCAGAGGGATGGTATGGGGAGGGGGATGGGAGGGGGGTTCAGGATGGGGAACACATGTACACCCGTGGCGGATGCATGTTGCTGTATTGCAAAACCAATACAATATTGTAAAGTAAAAATAATAATAAAAAAATTAAAGAAATAAGTTTAAATGCAAAATAATAATAAATAAATAAAAATAAAACTAGTACAGCCCATACCCCATACTATTTCTCTTTCCTCATCACACAGCTTCCAGAGACATCCTACTCATCATTCCACTCCAGTCTTTAAAAAACTTCAAAGACTATCTGTTCCCAAATTCTATGTCATCCTCCTCTTTCATATTACTAGACATTCTAGAACACTCTCCCTCAGTTCCTACATCTTATTTACCCATCATTTGAAACTTTTCCCCCAGCAAAATTAATCATTGAGTTCCTTCTATCCACACAATTATTTACACACACTTCTAACACCAATCACATTGCACTACAGTTTCTTTCTTATCAATCTGGCTTTGTTGTTGTTCAGTTACTCAGTCGCATCTCTTTGCGACCCCAAGGACTGCATGCAGCACACCATGGCTTCCCTGTCCTTCACCACCTCCCAAAGCTTGCTCAAACTCATGTATATGGAAGGAGTCAGTGATAATATCCAACTCCTTCTGCCTTCAATCTTTCCACCATCAGGAAATGAGTCAGCTCTTTTCCAGTGAGTCAGCTCTTTCCATCAGGTGGCCAAAGTATTGGAGCTTCAGCTTCAGCATCAGTCCTTCCAATAAATATTCAGGATTGACTGGTTTGATCTCCTTGCAGTCCATGAGATTCTCAAGAGTCTCCTCTGATACCACAGTTCAAAAGCATCAATTCTTTGGCACTCAGGCTTCTTTACGGTCCAACTCTCACATCCATCCATGACTACTGAAAAACCAGTTTTCACTACACAGATCTTTGTTGGCAAAGTAAAATGTCTTTGCTTTTTAATATGCTGTCTGGTTATAGTTTTTCTTCCAAGAAGCAAGTGTCTTTTAATTTCATGGCTGCAGTCAACATCTGCAGTGATTTTAGAGCCCCAAAACATAAGTCTGTCACTGTTTCTACTTTTTCCCCATCTATTAGCCATGAACTGATGGGACCAGATGTCATGATCTTATTAGTTTCTTGAATATTGTTTTAAGCCAGCTTTTTCTCTCTCCTCTTTCATCTTCATCAGAAGGCTCTTTAGTTCCTCTTCATTTTCTGCTATGAGGACGGTGTCATCTGTATATATGAGGTTACTGGTGTTTCTCCTGGCAATCCAGATTCTAGCTTGTGCTTCATCCAGCCAGGAATTTTGCATGATGTACTCTGCATATGCGTTAAATAAGCAGCATGACAATATACAGCCTTGATGTACTCCTTTCACAATTTCCAACCAGTCCCTTGTTCCTAACTGTTGCCTCTTGACCTGCATACAGGTTTCACAAGAGGCAGGTAATGAAGTCTGGTATTCCCATCTCTTGAAGAATTTTCCACAGTTTGTTATAATCCATATAGTCAAAGGCTTTAGCATAGTCAATAAAGCAGAAGTACATGTTTTTCTGGAGTTCTCTTGCTTTATCTATGACCCAATGGATGTTGACTGGAGAGGGAATGACAAATCACTTCAGTATTCTGGCCTTGAAAACCCATGAAGAGTATGAAAAGGCAAAAAGATAGGACACTGAAAGATGAACTCCCCAGGATGGGAGGTGCCCAATATGCTACCGGAGAAGAATGGAAAAATAACTCCGGAAAGAATGAAGAGATATAGCCAAAGCAAAAACAATATCCAGTTGTGGATCTGACTGCTGATGGAAGTAAAGTCTGATGCTATAAAGAACAATATTGCATACGAACCTGGAATGTTAGCTTGGTGAATCCATGAATAAAAAAAGCAGAAGATATTAAAAGAGGTGACAATAATAAACAGTTCAGTTCAGTTGCTCAGTCATGTCCAACTCTTTGCGACCCCATGAATCGCAGCACTCCAGGCCTCCCTATCCATCACCACCTCCTGGAGTTTACCCAAACTCATGTCCATCGAGTCGGTGATGCCATCCAGCCATCTCATCCTTTGATATCCCCTTCTCCTCTGCCCCCAATCCCTTCCAATATCAGGGTATTTTCCAATGAGTGAACTCTTTGCATGAGGTGACCAAAGTATTGGAGTTTCAGCTTCAGCATCATTTCTTCCAATGAACACCCAGGACTGATCTCCTTTAGGATGGACTGGTTGGATCTCCTTGCAGTCCAAGGGACTCTCAAGAGTCTTCTCCAACACCACAGTTCAAAAGCATCAATTCTTCGGGGCTCAGCTTTCTTCACAGTCCAACTCTCACATCCATACATGACCACAGGAAAAACCATAGCCTTGACTAGATGGACCTTTGTTGGCAAAGTAATGTCTCTGCTTTTCAATATGCTGTCTAGGTCGGTCATAACTTTCCTTCCAAGGAGTAAGCATCTTTTAATTTCATGCTGCAGTCACCATCTGCAGTGATTTTGGAGCCCCCAAAAATAAAGTTTGACACTGTTTCCACTGTTTCCCCATCTATTTCCCATGAAGTGATGGGACCAGATACCATGATCTTAGTTTTCTGAATGTTGAGCTTTTAGGTCAACTTTTTCACTCTCCTCTTTCACTTTCATCAAAAGGCTCTTTAGTTCCTCTTCACTTTCTGCCATAAGGGTGGTGTCATCTGCACATCTGAGGTTATTGATATTTCTCCCACAATCTTGATTCCAGCTTGTGCTTCTTCCAGACCAGCATTTCTCATGATGTACTCTGCATAGAAGTTAAATCAGCAGGGTGACGATATACAGCCTTGACGTCCTCCAAGAATACACAGAACCTATACAAAAATGATCTTCATGACCCAGATAACCATGATGGTGTAACCACTCACCTAGAGCCAGACATCCTGGAATGCAAAGTCAACTGGGCCTTAGGAAGCATCACTAGGAACAAAGCTAGTAGAGGTGATGGAATCCCAGTTGAGCTATTTAAAATCCTAAAAGATGATGCTGTGAAAGTACTGCACTCAGTTTGCCAGCAAATTTGGAAAACTCAGCAGTAGCCACAGGACTGGAAAAGGTCAGTTTTCATTCCAGTCCCAAAGAAGGGCAATGCCAAAGAATGTTCAAACTACTGCACAATTGTACTCATCTCACACTCTAGCAAAGTAATGCTCAAAATTCTCCAAGCCAGGCTTCAATAGTACATGAACATGAACATCCAGCTGTTCAAGCTGGATTTAGAAAAGGCAGAGGAACCAGAGATCAAATTGCCAAGTCTGTTGGATCATTGAAAAAGCAAGAGAGTTCCAGAAAAGCATCTACTTATGCTTTATTTATTATGCAAAAGCCTCTGACTATGTGGATCACAACAAACTGTGAAAAATTCTGAAAGAGACAGGAATACCAAACCACCTGACCTGCCTCCTGAGAAATCTTTATGCAAGTCAAGAATCAACAGTTATAACTGGACATGGAACAACAGATTGGTTCCAAATTGGGAAAGGAGTACATCAAGGTTGGATACTGTCACCATGTTTATTTAACATATATGGAGAGTACATCATGCGAAATGCTGCACTGGATGAAGCACAAGACAGAATCAAGATTTCCAGGAGAAATATCTAACCTCAGATATGCAGATGACATCACCCTTATGGCAGAAAGCAAAGAAAAAATAAAGAGCATCTTGATGAAAATGGAAGGAGAGTGAAAAAGTTGGCTTAAAACTCAACATTCAGAAAACTAAGATCATGGCATCTGGTCCCATCACTTCATGGCAAATAGATAGCGAAACAGTGGAAACAGTGAGAGACTTTATTTTCTTGGGCTCCAAAATCATTGCAGATGGTGACAGCAGCCATGAAATTAAAAGACGCTTGCTCCTTGGAAGAAAAGCTATGACCAATGTACACAGCAAATTAAAAAGCAGAGACATTACTTTGCCAACAAAGGTCCCACCTAGTCAAAGCTATGGTTTTTCCAGTAGTCATGTATGGCTGTGACAGTTGGACTATAATGAAAGCTGAGCTCTGAAGAATTGAACTGTGGTATTGGAGAAGACTCTTGAGAGTCCCTTGACTGGCAAGGAGATCCAATCAGTCAATTCTAAAGGAAGTCAGTACTGAATATTCATTGGAAGGACTGATGTTAGCTGAAACTCTAGTACTTTGGCCACTTGGTGAGAAAGAACTGACTCACTGGAAAAGATCGTGATTCTGGGAAAGACTGAAGGAGGGAGGAGAAGCGGCTGACTAAGGATGAGATGGTTGGATGGCCTCACTGACTCCGTGTACGTGAGTTTGAGGAAGCTCTGTGAGATGGTGAAGGAAAGGGAAGCCTGGCGTGCTGCAGTCCATGGAGTCACAAAGAGTCGGACATGACTGAGAGATTGAACTGAACTGAAAGGATGTTGGCTATTTGATCTCTGGTTTCTCTGCCTTTTCTTAATCTAGCTTGAACATCTGGAAGTTTTCATTTTTCATAATGTTGAAGCCTGGCTTGGAGAACTTTGAGCATTACTTTGCTAGCATGTGAGATGAGTACAATTGTGCAGTAGGTTGAACATTCTTTGGCATTGCCCTTCTTTGGGACTGGAATGAAAACTCACCTTTTCCAGTCCTGTGGCCACTGCTGAGTTTTCCAAATTTGCTGGCAAATTGAGAGCAGCACTTTCACAGCATCATCTTAGGACTTGAAATAGCTCAGCTGGAATTCCAACAACTCCACTAGCTTTGTTCCTATTGATGCTTCCTAAGGCCCACTTGACTTCACATTCCAGGATGTCTGGCTATAGGTGAGTGATCATGATTATCTGGGTCCTGAAGATCTTTTTTGTATAGTTCTTCTGTGTATTCTTGCCACCTCTTCTAAATATCTTCTGCTTCTGTTAGGACCATGCCATTTCTGTCCTTTATTGTGCCCATTTTTGCATGAAATATTCCCTAGGTATCTCCAATTTTCTTGAAGACATCTCTAGTCTTTCTCCTTATACTGTTTTCCTCTATTTCTTTGCATTGTTCACTTAGGAAGGCTTTCTTATCTCTCTTTGCTATTCTTTGAAACTCTGCATTCAGATAGGTATATCTTTCCTTTTCTCCCTAGCCTTTTGCTTCTCTTCTTTTCTCAGCTATTTGTAAGGCCTTCTCAGACAACCATTTTGCATTTTTTCATTTCTTTTTGGGGGGGGATGGTTTTGATCACAGCCTCCTATACAATGTCACGAACCTCTGTCCATAGCTCTTCAGGCACTCTATCAGATCTAATCCCTTGAATTTGCTTGTCACTTCCACTGTATAATGAAAGGGATTTGATTTAGGTCATACCTGAACAGCCTAATGCTTTCCCCTATTTTCTTCAATTTAAGCCTGAATCTGGCAACAAGGAGTTCATGATCTGAGCCACAGTCAGCTCCCAGTCTTATTTTGCTGACTGTATAGAGCTTCTCCATCTTTGGCTGCAAAGAATATATTCAATCTAGTATTGGCATCTGGTGGTGTCCATGTCTAATGTTGTCTCTTGTCAATAGAGCTCCTTCCCATCCTCCAGGAGTTGAACTCCTTAAAGATAAGATTTAACTTGAATCATTCATCTGTATAATCTGAAGAACAAATCGCTGGTCTCGTATAGAATTGAGGCTGATTACTTGTTTCTCAAATGAATGAGAAATCTAACAAATTAGTGAATGAAATATAAAAGACTGCCTCTGCAGTCCAGGATTGTAAAATAAATTAAGTCTGCCCATGGAAGATTTACATATAGCATCTTTTACCAGCCTTTGATTTGTCTGGTTTCAAAGTCCAAACACTAATAAATGAGGGCCAGCATAATTTAATGAACTTGCCCAAGGTAGCCCAGGTATTAAGCAGAAAAAACACAACAAACGTACATCATACCTTCTTGCTCTTTCTGATACAGTGTGTTTGCCTCTGGTAAGTGGTGAGTGAGACTCCATATCTAAGAAATATACTTTTTATAGAAGAGAAGTTTTTCTATAAAATCCTTGTGAACTTCTTTTGTTGATGCTCTATTGGAAAATATAATATTCATTGTACACTGGGAAGATGCGTAGGGTTCAGGAAGTTTAGAAGAGCAGAGGGAAAAACCTAACAAGAGGCGGTTTATCCTGTAAGCTTGCCACTTCATTTTTGGTCCACAGAGTGAAAGAAATGTTTTCTAGAGTCATCATTAATAACCAAGCATCCTGTTAATAATCCAATCTGTGGATCAATAAATGCTGAGGAGATCTTTGCCCAGGAGCACCAATAATACCCTTTTGGTCCTGGAGTGGGGCACAGTCTTCTTAGCGATCTTTTAGCTGAACTCAATGTAAACAGAGATGAGAAGCCCTGTGGTTCAATAGGTACACAGAGCTTAGCAGCTTTGCATAATGATGATAAACAGAAGGGGAAAATGTTAGATGGAGTATGAGTATTCTTGAGGGGAGGCTCAGCCATTTCAATATTTTCAAAGTTGACCCTAGTTTGATAAACCTGTTCAACATGATATGCGCTTCTATAGTCACCAGGCATTTCTTTATGGGAGTTCTTCAGTTCAGTTGCTCAGTCGTGTCCGACTCTTTGTGACCCTATGGACCACAGCACACCAGGCATCCCTGTCCATCATCAACTCCCAGAGTTCACCCAAACTCATGTCCATTGAGTCGGTGATGCCACCCAACCATTTCATCCTCTGTGGGCCCCTTCTCCTCCTGCCCTAAATCTTTCCCAGCATCGGGGTCTTTTCAAATGAGTCAGCTCTTTGCACCAGGTGGCCACAGTATTGGAGTTTCACCTTCAGCATCAGTCCTTCCAATGAACACCCAGGGCTGATCTCCTTTAAGATGGACTGGTTGGACTTCCTTGCAGTCCAAGGGACTCTCAAGAGTCTTTTCCAACATCACAGTTCAAAAGCATCAATTCTTCGGCACTCAGCTTTCTGTATAGTCCAACTCTCACATCCATACAGGGCTACTGGAAAAACCACAGTCTTGACTAGATGTACCTTTGTTGGCAAAGTAATGTTTCTGCTTTTTAATATGCTGTCTAGGTTGGTCATAACTTTCAAGGAGTTATGTGTCTTTTAATTTCATGGCTGCAGTCACCATCTGCAGTGATTTTGGAGCCCCCAAAAATAAAGTCAGCCACTGTTTCCCCACTGACTTGCCATGAAGTGATGGGACCAGATGCCATGATCTTAGTTTTCTGAATGTTGAGCTTTAAGCCAACTTTTTCACTCTCCTCTTTCACTTTCATCAAGAAGCTCTTTAGTTCTTCTTCACTTTCAGCCATAAGGGTGGTGTCATCTGCATATCTGAGGTTATTGATATTTCTCCTGGCAATCTTGATTCCAGCTTGTGCTTCATCCAGCCCAGCATTTCTTATGACGTACTCTGCATATAAGTTAAATAAGAATGGTGACAATATACAGCCTTGACGTACTCCTCTCCCAATTTGGAACCAGTCTGTTGTTCCATGTCCAGTTCTATCTGTTGCTTCCTGACCTGCATATAGGTTTCTCAAGAGGCAGGTCAGGTGGTCTGGTATTCCCATCTCCTTCAGAATTTTCCACAGTTTATTGTGATCCACACAGTCAAAGGCTTTGGCATAGTCAATAAAGCAGAAATAGATGTTTTTCTGGAACTCTTGCTTTTTCAATGATCTGGTGGGTGTTGCCAATTTGATCTCTGTTTCCTCTGCCTTTTCTAAAACCAGCTTGAACTCTGGAAGTTTACAGTTCACGTATTGCTGAAGCCTGGCAATGGGAGTTCTTACTCAACATAATTACAATCTAGGTGACCATTTAGAAACATCTGTATTTGCATGTTTTGTCTGTGCTCCTCCCTCTCCATTCAGCTCACTGCATTGTATATCTAGGCTTCCCTTGTGACTCAGCAGGTTAAGAATCCACCTGCAATGCAGGAGACCTGGGTTCGCTCCCTGGGTTGGGAAGATCCCCTGGAGAAGGGAAGGCTACACATTCCAGTATTCTGGCCTGGAGAATCCCATGGACAGAGAAGCCAGGCAGGCTACAAGCCCATAGCATTGCAAAGAGTCAGGCAGGACTGAAGTCACTTAGCATTCACACATATAGACTTTAACCCATAAAAAGTAACATGGTTTTCCAATAAACGATTTTCCAATAACGGTTTTCCTATGGTTTTCCTGAGCACTGAATAATGTATGTATATGTATGTGTGTTTGTATGTGCGTGCATACACACATGTGTGCATGTGCCCTTAAAAAGGATAAAATGGAAAGCCTGGAAGTGAAATATCTTCCCAAGATCACAGAGACAAGGGGCAGGATAGGGATTTGACCTCAGCTCTAAAGTAAAGCAAGGCACTCATTATTATTTTTTCACCATCCCATCCCTGACACATAGCAGATGCTCAACATACCTTTGTTGGAGGAATGTATGTGCCATTGAGTCTCAGTTTTCTGCCCTGTTCCTGCCAATTCCTTCCCCATCAGTTCAGAAAACCTCCATACTCCAGAGGCTATGATGCTCTTTATCAACTGAGAGCAGTACTTAAAAGACTACAAGGGAGGGGAGAGCAGCCATTGCTAATGGCGGACACTTGGAATAAGGAAAGCACCTAAAAAGGAGCAAAGTTTTCCTTCTAAACTTCTTGAAGCCTTGGCGGGACTGTGTTCTAGACTTCACTCTGAGAGAGTTGTCCATATGCTGGAAGCATCATTGTGGATACTGAGTAAATGCAAACCCAGAAGAGTATACGGATGACACAGCACCCCCATTTCTTACCCAAGGCAAATACACTCTCTTGATTCACTTCTACCTTTTAGAAATCTCTTTCCTGACGTTTGTGATATAGCTAATACGTGAAGCCCTAGGGCTGAGGTTAAGTCCTGTTTGTTTGTTTGTCTTCTTGTTATATTCATTGGTATAATTTAGTGAGCTCAGAAGCCAAGCTGATGTGATTTTGAACTCCAGATTCAAAGAAAACAAGCTGTGTGGCCCTGGGCAAGGCACTTAACCACTCTGAGCATTAGTCCTTTTAAATCTAAAATCACTTGATGTTGCTTGCCCCATGCACTTACTATAAAGATAATCACATAATATATTAATTGAGAGACTTGGCAGCAATTTGCAAGTGCTTGGAGTCAGGCCAATTTCCAGCTCTGTCGGCTTTGAGCAAGATTTTTCTCATCTGTTAACAACTATAACAATAATGCCTAGCTGACAGAATTGCTACAAAGATTTAATTAGATGATGTACTTAAAGAGTATAGTATGTACTTAACATATATTTGTCCTATTCCTTGTCCATTCCTTCCTCTCAATTTCTGAAATCTGAATTTATTTTGTCACTGCTTTTCACTCTGCACATACTAGTCTGAGCAATCATACATCTCTACGGTCCATTCCATATCTTCTGTTTTCCCACTTATAACTTGACATGTATGTCTTATACTTTCCAGGTGGCCTGCCTTTAGTTCAATCACAGCTCAGTGCCATGGTCAAACTCCCCTTTTCCACTCAAGACTCTTCCTTGCCATTATACTCACCAAGCCATTCCATTATGAATTAGGATAAATTCCTTACCATCTCCAAAGCTCTCTCCCCATCTAAATTGTAGGTCAAATGTGTCTCTATCATTGTAATTCATGTCCACCACTTCCTCAAAGCAAATATTATCTCAATCTCTCTTTCTCTCTCTTTTTTTTTTTTTTTCCAATCTTACCTTGGGAGTAGGAGGTACCCCTGTCCTATTCTAGAGTTTCGAAATGAGTATTCAAAACCTTTGACTGTGTAGATCACAACAAACTGTGGAAAACTCTTAAAAAGATGGGAATATCAGACCACCTTACCTCCCTCCTGAGAAATCTGTATGTAGGTCAAGAAGTAACAGTAAGAACCTGACATGGAATAATGGACTGGTTCCAAATTGGGAAAGAAGTATGTCAAGGCTGTATATTATCACCCTGTTTATTTAATTTATATGCAGAGTACAACACGTGAAATGCCAGGCTAGATGAAGCACAAGCTGGAATAAAGGTCACAGGCAGAAATACCAATAACCTCAGATACGCAGATGATACCACCCTTATAGCAGAAAGGGAAGAGGAACTGAAGGGTCTCTTGATGAAAGTGAAACAGGAGAGTGAAAAAGCTGGTTTACTCAATATTCCAAAAACGAAGATCACGGCATCCGGTCCCATCACTTCATGGCAAATAGATGGGGAAACAATGGAAACAGTGACAAACTTTATTTTCTTGGGCTCCAAAATCACTGCAGATGGTGACTGCAGCCATGAAATTAAAAGACGCTTGCTCCTTGGAAGAAAAGCTATGACCAACCTAGACAGCATATTAAAAAGCAGATACATTACTTTGCTAACAAAGGTCCCATCGAGTTAAAGCTATGGTTTTTCCAGTAGTTGTGTATGGCTGTGAGAGTTGGACTATAAAGAAAGCTGAGTGCTGAAGAATTGATGCTTTTGAACTGTGGTGTTGGAGAAGACTCTTGGAGTCCCTTGGCCTGCAAGGAGATCCAATCAGTCAATCCTAAAGTCAGTACTGAATATTCACTGGAAGGACTGATGTTGAAGCTGAAACTCCAGTACTTTGGCCACTTGATAAGAAGAACTGACTCACTGGAAAAGACCATGATTCTGGGAAAGATTGAAGGTGGGAGGTGAAGAGGCGTTGAACAGAGGATGAGATTTGGATGGCATCACCGACTCAATGGACATGAGTTTGAGCAAGCTCTGGGAGATGGTGAAGGACAGGGAAGCCTGGTGCACTGCAGTCCATGGGGTCACAGAGTCGGACATGACTGAGTGACTGAACTGAACTGATTCAAAGGCTTGGAACAGAAAGAGTATGTTCTTATTTGCTTTGGAATTTCTTCATTTCCCCAAACACTGATTAGAACTTCTCCTGTCCATCCTCCCCAATGCAAAACAAAGGGGGAAAGAAAGTTCTCAAAGAACTCACTGGCCCAGATTTGTTGAATGGCTCTGCTTCCCAAGTGTGAAATGCCAACCGCAGGCTTCTACATTCAATAGTTTTGGGGCTTAGGGGAGCTTGCCCCCAAGTATGCCTAAGTGACACACTGGTTATTTTGAATTAAATTTTCTTAAGCAGCAGCCAATGGAAGAAGATGACTTTGATGTCTCTCTGTCTTCATGAAAGCAGGACATAAGCTGTCTCTGTGAAGAGTATACTACCCACATCAGGAGATAGATATCCTTATCACCAAAGATAAAGCATTCAGGGCTAACAGCCTATATAAACAAACCTTGTTGCTTCTTCATTAATGTACTTCTCCAAGCACAAAATTCTGTTTAGATTCTTCTCTAAGCACCCAAGCCTAAGCTTTTTCATTTTGTCAGCTCTTCACAAACTTCTTTCTTTTATCTATGAAAAGTATAAAAGCTTCCTGCTTTGGCCACTTCTTAGGTCCTATTTCTGTAAGACCACCGTATACACAAATTATTTTTTTTTCTCCAGTTAACCTGTCTTGTGTCAATTTAATATTAGACTAGCCAAAAGAACCTCAGAAGGAAGGGAGAAATCCCACCCTCCAGTAGTTTCAACATTGTTATAAAACTGCAGGCTGGTCAGGTGCATAGCGTGGGAAGAGATATTCTGTAGGAATTCTCACTTTTTAAATCCTGTCTGAGGAGATTTCACATGAAGTTGAAGAAGCAAATCTGACGAAAAGGTTGCGGAAGGTTTATGTATTACATCACAGGAACCTGAACCAGATACTTGTTTTTCTGGGAGGGCAGGGGAAAGGCTAAAAATTAGAGAAGCGGTAGGATTTAATGAACTCGTGGTTGAGAAGGGAGAGACTGAAAGAGCAAATTCTAAAACGGGCTCAGACTCGGGTCTGTGTGATTGGCATTGGAGTAATATTCCCCACAGGGACTGCAGAGTTGAAAAGAGAAGAGTATGTTCCGGTAAAAAATTAAAATCTTGATCTTTGCCATGTTAAACATGAGGTGGTAATGAGACAGCAGGAAGCTACTTTGGTGAGCCAGCAGGAAAACAAGACTAAACGGCTGGAAAAGTGTGACATGCGGAGGTAAAACTGACTGGTTCATTAGATAATCATACCTTTCAATTACACAGTCCTGAGCTTTACAGTTTACAAAACAGTTTCATCTACATTTCTGAATCCTTGAAACAACCCTGTGAGGCTGGTACTATTACCTACTTTTTACAGATAAGGGGACTGACGTTCAGAGATATTCTTGCTTTGGCCAATGAACCCACTGGTAAGTGCTGGAAAAATGATTCAAGCTAAGGTGACTTTACAGCCAAGGTCAACATGCCTTCCACTATCCTATGCTGGCAGTTACAAAAGCTCCCTTGCTACCATTCCCTTTGGAGATGAAATGGCCTGAGCTTTATGGAACCATACTCTCCTGATAATTTTTCAAGGACCATGTTTTCCCAGATGAAGGTCACATGGCAAATGACCAAGGGCCATGGCTCACAAGTCCAGAATTCCCCCAAGATTCTTTGGGATAACAGATATAAGAATTTCTGAGGTGTCTCCCAATGCCAATTCCCCTCTCCTTGCTGGCAAAGCCAGACTTCACTCAGGGAAGGATGACCCTAATTGAACCCTGACTGTTCTAGATAAATCAAGGGGGTCTGGTTGCCTTTGCTTGTGACTGGAATTTGGGCAAGGGAAGGAGGTGGTAAGGGATGTGACCAATGTCCTAGGAGGCACATGTGGAATCTGCAGAATGGACTGTTTCTAAAAGAGAGATAAAGAAGTGATGTTCCCCATTTACTCTGAGGGAGATGCTATGTTTGAATGTGTGCCAGGACTCCTTAACTACGTTATGTCCATAACTGTAAAGCTGTCACAATAAAGATGTCTGAAACAAGGAGACATGGAAAGCAACCTGAGGGCTCAATGGTTTTTTAAACTTCTGCCTTGAAAATCTTGAAGACTTTCCTACCTCCTGACTTAACAGGCGAAATAATACATTTCTGTTATTTAAGATCATTTGATTTGTGGTTCTGCTTCTTACAGATGATAACTTCCTAACTGATAACATCAGCTTGAGCTTTGATTCTGAAAATTAATTCCCAGATCTTTGGCAAATTGAGTGGCCCAAATGAGGAGCTTCCCTTACCAACTTTTCCTCAGAAACTTTAATTTCAGTTGCTCCTTCAATAAAATCAAATGCAGATACTTTTGTCAGCAAATGACCACACATATATGTATGTTACTGGGTTACTGCTTCTTTTTTTAAAAAAAGTACAACTCTGAAAGCAGGTTTCCATTTCTTGTGATTTTACTACCTTCACGAACATATATGCTTAGCTAAGAATACATAGTCTCATGCATTTGTAGAAATGGCAGTTTATAACCTCATCTGTGAATGACTGTGATCATTTTTTCCTTAGCCTGTGATATAAAATATTATCCTAATAGAACCTGATTTTTCTTTACTTTTTCATGTTTAACTCTTCATTGCTTTCTCTGTTTTATCAACACCCTCTTAGTAACTGTTAACAAATCTGAAACTCTGAGTACATAGAGTGCTGTCACGGGAAAAACCAATGGGCTATTGCTGAGGAACATGCCTAAAATAAACAATTGTACTTCTCCTAGAGGGCCTTAGGAAAAGAATTTCACCCCCAAAAAGGTGAAAGAGCCCAAAGTTTCCAAATATTTCATTTTCTCTATTAAACAGGGGACTGTATTCAAACTTGCTAAGATAATGTTAAACTGCATAAAGAAAAAAAAAAAAATAGAAAGAAAATCTTATTCTATGAATTGTCCAAGTGACTTTTGGGGAAGTTTAAACAACAGCTGATGGCTATGTATACCAATTCCATTGTTAAATCTAATAATGTGCCGATTTATATTGTATAGATTCTCTTGTATTAAATGTAAACAGTGCCTGTGAGTGATGTGAATGCATTAGCATGGTGTAAATGATATTCATAAGATATGAACTGCCAGCTCTGCTCTAGGACCCTTATGATGAGATGTTGCTTCTCCTGAAGCTTTCCCAGTGAGTAACCATTTTTAATAAATAAAATATGGGTCCCTAGAATACTTCAGAGCTCTTCATTGAGAGAAATATTTTTCAATAGTAATGCATGTATCTCAAAAGTATAGGCCTTCCTATTGCTTAATCTAGAAGCTATTTCTGCCCTGTGTTTTGGAGATTCTTTTTTTCATTACAGCCACCCATCATGGTTCTTTTAATGGACAAAGTTGGAGGTTGAAAAACTAGATTACATTGTTACGATTTCTCAGCTGTTGGATTTCTCTTGTTGGTTTGGAAGAAAAAAAAATTATTTGAAATGTATAAATGATACCAAATTCTTATTTGAAGTTGTTAGACCGTGATTACCACTAGAACTATAACCTTACTTATGCAAATCACTAGAGTTCATGGTAAGTCTGACATTTACAGAATTAATGAACTAAATAATTAAGTGACCTAGTAAATGAATTGGTAAACCAGAACTATTAATCTTTTAATGACTTCTTTACTAACACTTAATAATAATTTTTTGCATAATTTTAAAGGATTATAGTAAAGAAACATTAGAATAGGAAACCCATTATGTGAAGGAACGTTACTTTTATAAATCTGTCATTATGTCTCTTTTTATTGAATTCATTTCTATTCAGGTTTAGAAAAGTGGCAGTTCCTATATTGGTGACTAACAGTGCCCAACTTCGAAGTTTTTTTTTTTCCCCCTCACTGAGACAGAGGGCTTAGGATCATTTACTGCTTCAAAAAAACCACAGCTTAAAATGACTAATTAGCATACAACTATAATTTCAGAAATCCCCTATTTGATGGTGTGCATCACATGTGTTTCAGAATTTCTAAGCTCTCATAGGTTAACTGGCACATAAAACTAGGCCTTTGCACTGGTTATCTTCAAAAAGCATTTGTCTATTCTTCACAAGTGATCATCTTTACCTTTCTCTTCAAAAACCCTTTTTGAAAAATCTAATCACAGCTATTAAAATAACTGAACTGGACTAAACATAACCAAAATTTAGAACATTGAAATGTCCAGGGTTATATCAGTCAATAATGAGAGAGAGGTAAAAAGATTAGATCAGGTCTTCAGTTTCCATACTAATTGCTTGCAAAAGACTGCCCTCAGTAGGATGAGGGATTACTGAATCATAAGTATTCAGTACCTTCCACTGGAAGGGAAAAAAATCCAAATGTTTAAATAAAAAGAAAGGATAGAAAAAGTGATGGCAACAATGGTTTTCTCAACTCACAAGAAAGAAGGTGATGATTGCTTCAATCAAGCAATCAATGTTTATTAAACAACTAACACATACTTGACACTGTCCTAGGCACCATGGGACATACAGAAGTAAAACAAGAAACAGTCCACGAATTTCAAGAGAATAAGCAAACAGACTCAACTAATACATACCACCTAATAGCCAGCTACATAAGATAATTTATAACAACCTCAACTACAAATGCTATAGTGTTCTATAGATTCTTTTCACACAGATTTTGTATCCTGAGGCTTTTTAAAGCTGGGAGAACAACTTGAGTAGTTTTAGTCTGAAAATATTCTAAGCATCTGTGAACCTCTATTTTCTGGCAATATGACTGGCTGCATAGCCTAAAAATCTTACTAACAGAGAAAACCCAGAAATGGTGTATAAAATACTTTTTTTTTTTTTTTTAATTCAGAGCTGGGCTTGCAATAAATTAAAGGTAACTCTCAGGATCCCAAGATGAAGGAGAATTTTTAACCAGAGTGACAAATGGAAGCTGACTCCAATTTTGAGAACTTGCCATTTATGATAACCAAGAGCTTCATAAGGATAGGAACAATGCCTTAGGTCTTCACACAGAGTGGGGAGTTAGAAATGAGACTCCCCATGTAAAGTTGGGCCCTTCAAAGGGCTAGAAAGTCAATAAAATGGGGACTAAGAAAAAAATTCTTCCACTGGCAAATAGAGATGAGGCCTGAGTTCTGGGTAAAGTCTTCTGAGAATCTGTAAATTTAGATTTTCTTTATTTGAATTTGGGGATCAAATTTATACTTCCTTTCAAATTTGGGGAATCCCACACCAAGAAGATAAATTGTTCCCAGGTAGATTAGCGGTTCAGGACACTCAGCCAAAGCAATGGAAATCCTCTTGTGAAAGACTGACTTGCCTTTAACCCAGGTCCTCAAAGATCCCCACAAATAAGATTCTGCTGGACTTGGCTCACAATGGAAAATTGCAAAACACACAAAGAAACAAAGTTATTTAGATGTAGTGAAACTTGATCCACAGAAGCTTTACTAATCAGGAAAGATGAGGAGGAGGAGATAGAAAAACATGGATAAATTGCCAAAGTGGGAAAATCACGTAGTCTTGGTGGTGAGGAGAGCAAGCAAAGCAGCCAAGGTAAGAAGAGATGTCTGCCTGGTTGTTTAGCTCTCATGGAAGATTTTGAATTTTAAAAGATGTCAGTCCTGGCTCCTCTGGTGGTCGTCTAGTGCATAAGAATTTGCCTGCCAATGCAGAGGACATAGTTCAATCCCTGCTCCAGGAAGATTCCATGAACCACACTTATTGGGCAACTAAACCCATGAACCATAGTTATTGACCTGAGCCTGTACTCCTCAACAAGAGAAGCTAAAGCAATGTGAAGCCAACACACCACAACTAGAGAAGAGCCCCCACTCTCCACAACCAGAGAAAGCCCTCAGGCAGCAAGGAAGACCCAGTGCAGCCAATAAAAGAAAAAATGTTACTCCATCCAACTCAGACCAACAGCCATGTATAAAAATGGCCTAGTTCACTCAACCAACTGAAATGTTCATTTCAAAGAAACAACTGATAATTTGGCTTGTAGATTTAAAAAAAAAAAAAAACAAAACCTTTTTTTTGGAAAAAAAAAAAAAATCCTCTAGTTGCATTTAAAACAGCCCACTTGGCTTGACTAGTTGTCTTACTTCCTGGGTTTGTAATTCACTGTGTTGGTGGCTGGTTGTATCAGAAGGGAAACAAACAACAGGGCAGCACTGTGACGAGGGAATAAGGAGCCAGTAATAAGGGCTAGGTAAGGGTGCCTTCCGGAGGTTGCAGCTCTCAACTTTAATAATCTTCAGATTTTTGCCCTTAAGCATCCAACTGTCTCAGGTCCAAGGCTTGTGACCATTAACTGTGTTTGTGCCCTTCAGATTGCTTCTGTTACTTCTATGAACATGTGAAAGAAAGAAAAAATGATAACACCTAATCTTAGTGCTATGCACAGAATAAACACAAGGTACACTTTAAACTTAACTGTCATCATAAACTACTATCTCTTCGGGCCTAAAGAAAAGTCAGGCCCTTTAATATGCAGACCCGAAGAAGAAGGTACACAAGGCATGATCAGGCAAGACAGCTGAGAGCCTTCCAGGTACAAAGCCCCCAGCTGGAATCTTGTCCTGCTGTGACTAGTATGAACAGCACATTCCATGAAGCTTTGCTAAATTCAAAAGGTCTTTTCTAGAACATGGCAAACTATTTATTCTACACAGGATAAATTTACTGAACACCCCACCAAAAAGTCAATGCACGCCCCATAGTTAAACTCAGGGTAGGTGAAGAAACCTCTGTAAAACACTGCTTCAGGCTAGGCAGATGTCAGAGTGGGTTTCAGCCTTCTCCAGGGGAATTTCGGCTTCTCATGTGGTGTTCAGTGGAACTAAAACTTTGAAAAACATCCTGTGGTATCATATTTTTCCATAAAGTCCTTTCTTTCACATATTTTACTCACAATAGGAAACTTTTCAAATAGACTCTCAGTTTCACTTAGTCACTTACTTCAAGTTCAGTGAGGAAAGAATATTTTTAAGTCACAGGTATCATAGTAGCTATATATGTCTTCAGATTTCAAATCCTTTGTCAAGGCTCAAACTTTACAGGGAGAAGAATTCAGTTGCTTTAAGGACTATTATGCCAGCGGGCCTAAAGGTTGCCTGACAGAGTATATGTGGCCATGCAAAGATTCAGGCAACAATTCTCCTTGCAGGCACTGCAGGAAGAGCCATGCAAAAAGTATTAGCACCAGGAAGACCACAAACTTGAGAAAAAAATATCTTTAGAAAATCACCAATTCTGTATTTAAAATATATTGTCTGTCAAATAAAAAATGGAAGTTATCAAACAGTTCAACACGTGTTTGTACAAGTGTTTCTGCATGCTTAGCAAATATTTACTATCAACTATTTTAACAGATCAGGAAAGGAAAAAAAAAAGCTGTCAAGTCATCGCAAAGATTTAATTTTTAAAAAACTATTATTTTGGATGGCTTTTTAAAAAATCAGGTTATCTATCCTAAAGCTCAAATCAGCTGTCATCTAAGTGTGATGTCATCAGCACAATGTGGCTTTGGATGTTTTAAGACTTGAACTGGAGTGTAGCTACACCAACAAAAGGAAGACCAAAAAGGAGGAACTTGGGAAACAGTCCTGTGAAAAGAATCCTTGTCATAAGACCACATCTATTTGTGGGCAGAACATCTGACCACAGCCCAGGAACTGTCTTTATGATTAATTCCCATCTCTACTGCTGAATCGATGATGCAGTGATCTGCATTGATTATTAAGGTGACTGAAATAACTGGATCAGACATGGCTTACCAGTGCAAATTGGCTAATTCATCAACACATACAGATATCAGGAGAACTGTTCGTGATTGTCACATATCACCAGGAAAGGAATTACCCCATACTTATCAAAACTGATAGGCCCAATTTTACTGACACCTATTTTTAAAATAAAGACATTTTACCTTAGAACAACAGACTTGGTATCCTTCACAATAGTAAAAACCTGATTTAATCCTGATTGTTTTAGGTGAAAATAAAAAAGCTGGCATTTGGACATTTGAATTATCTCTCACAAAAATCACTGGGATGATCTACTTTTTCAGGATGATCTGCTAATTAGTTACTGCTGCTGCTGCTGCTGCTGCTAAGTCGTTTCAGTCGTGTCCAACTCTGTGCGACCCCATAGATGGCAGCCCACCAGGCTTCCCCGTCCCTGGGATTCTCCAGGCAAGAACTCTGGAGTAGGTTGCCATTTCCTTCTCCAATGCATGAGAGTGAAAAGTGAAAGTGAAGTCGCTCAGTCCTGTCCGACTCTAGCGACCCCATGGACTGCAGCCTACCAGGCTCCTCCGTCCATGGGAGTTTCTAGGCAAAAGTACTGGAGTGGGGTGCCATTACCTTCTCCATTTGGTCAATCTAAAACAAACCAAACTCTGATTGAAATGGATATCCATGATCATTTTCCTGAGACTATAAGCCTAACGTAAAGCAAAATTAACTTGGAAAGACCCACTTGCACTTCTATCCATTTCTTCTAAAACCTTCCAGTGCTTAATATTATTCTTCAACCAGGTAAATGAGAAATGTTAATTTATATATTAAAATAAAATTGGGTACCAACATGATTATCAGAAAGCTAAGTTCTGAGCCTAAAGCAAAATTACTAGAAGGAAAAGAGACTGCAGCAACAAAGATTGAGGTATTTCATCCCATTCTGTGCTACTTTAAAGTATATGCATGTCTGTAAAAGTAGGTATCTCTTTTGTTCTGATATATAATTTTAAAAAGAAGAAAAAAATAACTGGGGAACTATGATAATTTAAAAATTTAAAATTAATAAAAAAGCCACAAAAACGTTCTTGTTGGCTGCTGGTTAAATGTAAAGATCTCAGTTTTGAAGACAGAAGTTCCCTGGGATTCAGCCTGATCCGAGGTGATGGATGCATGGAAATTCTCCAAAGCATTCAGCACCTATTCACATGCTTCCACTTTGTGAAGTATCTCTCATTCTCCAATTATACTGCATCACACAAATCTCAAGATTTACTGTAAGGAAATACTCATATAGATAAATGAAAAAAATTGGCACAGTTATAAATTAACAGACTCCTATGAGCATTGTTTGGGGAAAAGCTACTAATACATGTTTCATTTGTTTTTGAAAAGCAAATACAGTATAATTTAAAATTACTTTCGACAGCAGCCAACTGCCAACTATTTAGATTGGCTCAATTCAGCATATGCTGGGACTCCCCATGCCACTCATGTCTTCAAAAAGCAGCTCCTCAGATTGGCAGTGAGGGAATATTTCCTTTGAACAAGTTTAAGTAACATGTAAGGATAAGGGGAAAAGATATAAATGCTAATAATTAAAAAGTAAATGAATAATACCCAAAGCAGAATATTTGAAAAGGCATGGTAGACTTTTACATTCCCAGAAAGTGGCAACCAGATGTGTTAAGCTTCTTTCAATATTCTCAGCTTTTGCTAACATTAACAGTGGGAAGTACACAGTTGAGGGAAAATACAAGAAAAATTCTAGTTAAAAATAAATTGGCACAATAGAAGAAAAAATTGCTCGATTATTACAGAATATTTGTTTCACTTCTCCACTTCAGGGTACACTTCTAGAGAGAGACTTAAAGAATGGAAAACTATGAGGGGAATGGACAGGAAAGGGAGTGGAGGGAGGAAATCAACATTACTTTTTTTTTTAAAGATGTATTATAATTTAGAAATACTTTATCAATTATTATGACAACACTTGAGCTGTGAATGGGGACAGCAGTATAAATACACTGTTCTAAAGATAGTGGCAAAGAAACAGTCTTTAACAGCTATGTCTTAAGACCAAGAAATCATGAAATCCTATAGTTTTGCTTGTTCCTTTACCAGTAACAAGGATAAAAATAGATAGCTTTCCTACGTATTTTTAAAACTGAATATTTTAAATTTTTATCTCATAGGTGAAAATGTTATTGATTTAGCAATGTATCTAATCCTTTAACCAAAATCTATACATAATCTGACTTAAAATAATAAAACAAATTAAGAACTGAAATGTTTAACCTTCAAAACTTCACTGAGCATGATGACTGTGTGAGATAAATTTGATTTATGAGCTTGCTGCCTGGTTATGTCACAGATACTTGCTTGGGAGATTTTGGGACAGTTTCTTCTCTAACTAGTCACCTTCCAGAGTGTTTCTGAACAACAACCATTCCTTATCAACGAAGAACCTTCACTGTTAGCTGACTTACAACTTTAATTACCTTTAAAAGTCAGCAAGACAACATATGAATGTTCACATCTTATTAAATGACTCTCTAGATATAAGGCTTTTAATCTCTTTAGAAGGAGGCTGACTTCATTGCCATGAAGAATTCTTATTCAGGTGAAGGCATGACCTGCATAAAAATTTCCCTTTGCCCTTTTGGCTACACAATAAATATCCTAAGGATGGGAGTAAGGATAAATTAAGGAAATCAAATCTAGAATGACTGAAAAGGCTTGCTGCCATAAATAATTAGAAAAAGAAACACATGGGGAGACCAATAAGTGAACCTGTGAAGGTCAGACCCAAGAAACAAGAACCTATGAAGGTCAGACCCAAGGAAAAAAAAATTCTTGAATTTCATAGAACACCATCTTAAACCGAGGCTGATTTTTCAGCATGTATTCTGGTTCAAGTCATGTGCGTTCATTCGTCTTTTTATTCTAGGAAAACCTTCTCACCACTTACCAAGTACCTGATACTGTCTACATAAAATAAATAAGACCCTCGAGGCACACACAAACCCATGAGTGATAAGGACACATAAAAAGATAATGAGACCTGGGAAGATTGGCGGTAAGCAGGGGATTAAGTAGGCAGAGGAGGAGCATCTAACCTAGTTTATGGATGATGGGGAAAAGGTCCAAAAGACTGCTGGAGCAATTACTGAAAGATGAGTGAAATACACCAGGTAGGAAAAGAGAGGAAAGACTGTTTATGTGGTGCAGAAAGGTGGAGAGAAAAGGAATATATACACATTTCCATGTTGCTGGGATGTGATGTTAGCAGCCAGTGAAAACTGTTTCCTGAAAGCTTTGGAAAGCCAAGGATTGGCATTTTAACAAGGAAATAAGACCTTCAGGCTTTATTTTAGAAAGTACTCTGGCTGCTGTGGGGAGGATGAATAGGAAGCAAAGCCCAGAATCCTGATATGAAAGGAATGAAAAGCATGCATTCCAGAGTCAGTGGAGTACTGAACTGAGTAGCTGGGGGTTGAGATGTTAGAGGCGTAGACCAGATAGTCAGGGAGCTAATGGCAGGTTTGAAGACAGCCTTAGAAAGTCTTGATAATGATCCCTGTCTTTGCTAGGATATTGGGAAGAATGCTCTTTCTTGCCAACTCAAATTCCATGAGTATTCCACTTCATGCACTCAGAGGTGCCCTGTGATTTGAATCACACTGACTTTGTTTTTGAATATGTCCCCCCAAAATCATGGAGTGGAACTCTTCCCTTTTTCACCCAGGAAGCCACACTTCTGTCTTGACGGGAAAAGGTTCCCATTTCTCCCTGGAATGAACCCAAATCTCATCTTCAGAGAGAATTTCCTCATACCTCCCATTTCCTCCCCACTGATCTTCTTAATTTTTTTTTTCCCCCCCAGGGCAATTCTCCTCTCCAAACTCCCCAGTGTCATTGTCATTAAGCACCTCCATCTCATGAGAGTTGTAGCTGGGGCTACGAAGGTTGGCCTGACCTCAGGGTTGCAGTGCTCCTCCCTTCACTGCTCCTTTGAGCAAAGTTCATAACCAGATGATGGGATCATAATTGAGAAAGAGCAGCCCCTACAAATCACAAGACTTACTGATATCACTACACTCCTCAAGTTGATCCTTGGTCTATAATTTCTTTGAGTACCCAGAGGAATGAAAACAACCCTGTAACATCTGAGGTTGAGCGACAAGTTACAAAACACCAAGTACTGTGCTCAATGCTTTAAACATATTACTTTACCTTCATAGTAGTTCCATGAGGTATGCACTGTCTGAGGTTTAAAAATGTTAAGTAACTTGCCCAGAGTCATGGAGTATGACTTGTAGTGCTCCTCCTTCATCTCCTATGAAAGTGAAAGTGTTAGTCACTCAGTCATGTCTGAGTCTTTGCGACCCCATGCAGTGTAGCCTGCCAGGTTCCTCTGTCATGGAATTCTCCAGGCAAGAATACTGAAGTGGGTTGCCATTCCCTTCTCCAGGGGATTTTCCTATCCCAGGGATCAAACCCCGGTCTCCCACACTGCAGGCAGATTCTTTATTGTCTGAGCTACCAGGGATGTCATCTTCTATAATAATCTTTATTCTTTAAGAAAACATCTAACCCTACATATTCACTTCCCCTAGCATCCCATTCAGATTTTGGTTGTGTTAATCAAGCAATTAGTTAAGGCTAATGTAATTCAAGTTTACTTACCTTTTCACTCATCCATTTATTCAACTAACATTTAGTATACACTTTCTACTTTGGGCTGGGTGTTAAAATTCAAAGATGGATATCAACCTCTGGTATAAAGGAGCTCCAAACTTTGCCACTGTGAGTGAAGTTACCCCCACAAAAATAATGAACTCCAACTTTCAAACCTTAGCAATACATGGGGAGATTTCTATACACGAGTTTGACTGGAATCCAGATAATGGCACCTTTGCCAATGGCTCCTTTCTCTACCATCTCAAGCATCCACCTGCCAATATTTTATCTCTTCATCACTTTTTGGCTTTACCAAAATATCCAGCAATCTGGTTGTACTGATGGCTTAATATTCAATTATGGGCTGACATCCAAAAGGTTTGACTAAATATCTGGCTTTAACTGAACACACCTAACTTTTAGGAAAATATCCAAGAGTCCAAATGTAATTCTGCTGCTGCTAAGTTGCGTCAGTTGTGTCCGACTCTTTGCGACCCCATGTACTGTAGCCCACCAGGCCCCTCCGTCCACGGGATTTTCCAGGCAAGAGTACTGGAGTGGGGTGCCACTGCCTTCTCCTAAATGTAATTCTAGAAGAGTCTAATTTCACTGGTTGTGGCTCAGCTGGTAAAGAATCCACCTGTAATGTGGGAGACCTGGGTTCAATCCTTGGGATGGAAAGATCCTCTGGGGAAGGGAAAGGCTACCTACTCCAGTATTCTGGCGTAGAGAATTCCTTGGACTGTATAGTTCATGGGGTCGCAAAGAGTCAGACATGACTGAGCGACTTTCACGTTCACTTTCATGCAACCTGTACATAAAATTTCTACAAAGAATTTATTATTTCCTCCTAGGATTTTGAAGCCCCCTATGTGTATTTATTGTAGAGTAGAAGCCCATCATCTGGGTCCCAGCTATGTTCTTTACAGAGCTATGACATATCTAAGGTCTTCAACAAATGCTATTATTATTAATGTTAATGATATGAGCAGTAATGATAGTCATGATTATCCATGCTGCCTGAGTAGAAAAAACTATGCTGAATAGCCAAGAAAGTAATTATGAGAATGTAGTTTACTTTAAATGAATTTATTCATGTTGTCATGTATTTGCTTTGCTTGTGTTTGCACACTGCAGCAGGCTATCGTCCCAAAGCCAATACTAATAATGATAAAAAAAAAAAAACAAAAACTCAGCCTTTGACTGATCTGCAGAGAAGGTGAGGGAAATGTCTGGGAGAATCAGAAATGGGTAGTTAGCACAGAGAATATCAAAATTGCTCTTAGGCTGGGAAGGGTGCCTAGTAGAGAACAATACAGCTTCATTCCACTTCCATCCGCACAGACACAAGGTTCAGAGAATGGCCAGATCCCCTAAGTGTCTCATATTTAGCTATTAGACTGACCACATTTTTGTAAACACCCCAAATCCTCTTTTCAAATACCTCCACAGAGCAGTGACTCTCCTATTTCAAAGGAGGCATTAGGTAGTAGGAAATTAAGAATGAAAGGAAATAGGGAAAAATAATTGCCAGAATATGCTTATATGTTTTTCTGGAATTAATAAGAATGGACAGACACTGCTAGTTACTTGTCTTCCTATCCCTTCTTTATTCATTTAACACAGGCAGATTGTAGGAGAGAGGAGGACAAAAATACACTCAGTTAAAACACTCTAGAAGGCCTCCTTTCCCTAGAGATGGCTACACTGACATAGATATGGCCAGTGACATATAAGAAAACTTCTGTTCGGGATTTCTGGGAGAGTTTTTGCTTTACCAGTACAGGCACCTCTCTTTTCTTCTTCTATTTTCTTCTTCACTGGAATGCATAGATAAGGCTGAAGATGTAGTCACCTTCCCGTGACCATGAAAATGAAAGCAACCTGCCAGTGCTGGGGGAGCAGAAAGACAGGGCACGAGCTATTGATGACATCTGACTTCTTGCTAAGGGAGAAAAATAAATTCTTTTTTGTTAAGCTGATGTTATTGAGATGCAGAGGATTAAAACAAAGATAACAGAAAAACAAAACACATTTGTGTGTCCACAGTGAACCTGCCTTCAGCATCTCTGTCGTGTGTGGTTCAAATAATCTTTAGGAATATTTAAATTGTGCTCATTGAAGATTTTTTTGAGGGGTGGGGTGGGGGAGAGTGTCATTGTCCTGATCTCTATCTTCTACTCAGGATAGAAAAGCCACCTGTGGCCACATGAATAATAGAATGTGCTTTTGTTGAGAAACTAAACCTACATGCAGATTTTGGCTTGCCCAAACCCAGGAACAGCGGGTCAAATTAGACTGGGCAGGGAGGCAGAGACGGATGGAGTAAGCATCCTTCTTCATATGAGGTGCCTGGGACACTGTCATTGTCCCTCAGGGAATAATCAGTCACTCATTAATGTGAGCAAGGCTGTGTCCCTCATCCCCCTCTGGTAGCTGAGCAGGAGTTGAGCAAGGGCAACTGCGTCATCTGAAAGGGGCAGGGGGTGATGCTGTAAGTACCCTTCTGGGTGCACCCTGCTGAAGAATTTCCTACAAAACAGTCCCTGACTCCTTCGCCCAAAGCATCCTTTAATAAAAACAACAGGGCCAGGAAGCCTGAAAAGAGTGGCTATATAGGCTCCAATGATGGCACCTGAAATGGATGAGGCTCCTACCTACCTGCCTCTAAGAACAGCACATGGAAAAACCTCAATCTGCAATCCAAAGGCAGTCTCCTTTGATAGGTCAGTACCAATGGACACAGGAAGAATGTGATGGGGAATGTGGTTCATTTGGTACAAATTGTCACTGCAATTTAAACACAATCCGTGCACACGCCTGCTTCCTAGCAGCAGGGTGTGACACTAAAAGTATTCTAAAGAAAGACCTTGCAACCTATCAGATGCTGAAGAGTCTGCTATAATTTTGAGCAGCCTGTGATGTTAGGAGCACACAGGCACACAGACTGTCAGAGGACTGAAATTATGCTACAGACTGGAGCACTGTTGAATTCTGGGGGTGCCCACTCAAATGCCCACAGGGTAGACGCCCACCCTGAAGCTGCTAGTCATTTTCTTAAAATACGTGGTCCTTTTAATCTGTCTTTTCTGTCTCACTTTTATTAGGCTCTTAAGTACACACAGGAATGTTTTCCCACTCCATGAATAGCGGTGCAAGTAAGAGGACAAACGGTAAGTACTATGTGACCTCAGCAACGGGGAGGAATAAAGGACTGGTGGAGACGGGAGCAACTTGGACGGTTCTCACCCCAGCTAAAGGTGACAGGCCCTACTCGGTTCCTGTTGATTGCTACCATGTCGACCCAGAATGGTGAGATACTCACGTTCTTTCAAGGAAAGTCAGCAATTTTTAAGGAAATCTCCACATTTTTCAACAGATTTTGGGTCAGACAAAGCATGTCTGTGTGTTGAATCCAGCACATGGACTGCCAACTGGAGATTTCATATTTTTAAAATCCAAATATGTTAATAATGGCAATGAATGCCTATGAGAGAAAACGTTTTTCATCTCAATTTTTGTTTCCTCCTTTCTTGGTTCCTTGCCCATCTCTAAGGTACTACTCTTTTATCCTTTCCTCCTCAACTAGGCTTCAATTATCAGTGGGATTGAAGTATTACATGTCCTTGGATTACTTGTATCTAAAAATATAAATGCAATTAAAAAACAAACAACAACAACAAAAACAGTTCAACAGAACCAAGGAAAGATTCTATAGGCAGAATTTTAGAGAAGTTTGGATGACATGCTCACTAGAGTGTCTCATATTACGCAACAGATCTTTAGCAAATCCTGTTGGTGTTCTATTATGTGAGAGTCGTACATTCCTGTTTTCATATCCAAATACAGCCACACACATTTATACACACCTGTAAAAACTGTGATTGCCCAAAAAACAACATAAAAGATAAACTGACACCCCTAGAAGAGGCAGATAAGACTCAGTGAATATCAACTAGTTGACATATTTTATGTTTGTTTCCTGGGTTGAGTTTCAGTTCAGTTTGAATCCAGAGGAAATGTTATGATGGAAAATTCCACAACTGGCCCACAACTTACATTCCAACTTGGATCCAAGAACCAATTTCAGCAAATCAAATAGGAAATCTAATATGGAATTTTTTGGCTCTATCTTCACACAAAAATAATAATAATAAAATTTTATGGTAACGTGTTTCTTTTAGAGTTTGCAAAGTACTTTCACATCCATAATATCATTTGATCCACCAGACTAGTAGAAGTGCACAAAATAGTTTGCGAATATGAACAAATCCCTTAGCACGAAATATGGACAGAGGCATGATTTTTAAAATTACCTAGTAAAAATTTGTCAGAAGCAATGCACATTAACTACAGAAATTAGCACAGTCCCCTTGGGAATTAAGTATGTAATATAGGAAGCATACTGACAAGCAGAGTATGGTAGTTTTCGAAATAGATCCACAAATTCTTTGATACTTCTCATTTCAAGAGATGGAGCTTAACTCCTGTCCTTGAGTTAGGATTTGACTTAGTCACTTCTAATAAATAGAATATTGCAGAAAGGATCACATGTCACTTCTAAGACTGTGCTATTAAAACAAACAAACATACAACCTCCAGCATTTGTCTTAGGTGTTCTCTTTCTGGTTTGGATCACTCTCTGGGGAAGCCAGATGCTATATCATGAGGACCATCATGTACCCTATGAAGGGGACCATGTGGTGAGGAACTGGGGCTGCTAGCCCACAGACAGTAAAAAGCCAAAGCCTGCTGACAACCAAGGGAATGATCTAGGAAACAAATCTTTGACCCTCTAAAAGACTGTATTCCTAGCCAACAGCTGAACTACAACTTTATGACCAATCCTAAGCCAGAGTCAACCAGAAAAGTCACTCTCACACTTCTAATCTATATATCACAATAAATGTTAGTGTTTAGTATGGTAAGATCTGGGTATTTTGTTACATAACAATAGATAACATGGAGTAATAATTGAAGGGAACTCATCTAGAAAAGATAAACTGGTACACTTACTTTATACAACTAAGCAGGATAAATTCTAAATGGATTGAAGATTTAAATGGAAAATATGACATGTTCTAAGTTATTACCAAAAATCATGAGCTGATTCCTTTAAACAGGGTTTCTCCACTCAGCACTAATAATATTCCAGGCTGGATAATTTCCTATTGTAGGATTATTTCTTGGGCATTGTAGGATCTATAACAGCATCTTTGGCCTCTACCCTCCAGATACCTGTCAACCCTGTCTTCCCATTTGTGACAATCAAAAATGTCTTTAGACACTAGAGTCAGAGAAGGGAAAAGATTTTCCAAACATGGTAACAAATGCAATCCTATGCAAAGTCAAAAGACAAGTGACAAGCTGGGGGTAAAGTAATACTTGCAAATCATATCACAGGCAAATGACTAACAATCCAGTAGAAAAATAGGCAAGAGATCAGAAGAGATAATTCTTAGAAAAGGAAATACAAAATGTGTGAAATCATTCTTAATTTCATTCAAAATAAGAGAAATTCAATCAAAACAACACTAAGATAGTTTTATGTGTAAATTGGTAAAAAAGAAAAAATACAAACACAAGTTTGACAACACACTTTTGTGCCACAGAGGGAAGATGAGAAACAGACTGTCCTACAAAGCTGGTGGGAACACTAGATGGTTCAACTCCTATGGAGTACACTTCAGTACTATATTCCAAAATTACAAACATATCTATCCTTTGAGGCACTCGTTCTGTTCCTAGGAGTTTCACTTATGGATATGCCTATTCTCACCTTCTTCTGAGGAAAGAATGTATCTGGCATATGGCTGCCCAGTTTCATGCTGCATTTCCCATCCTCCTTTGCAGCTAGCAGTAGCTGTGTCTTTAAGTCTTGGTCAGTGGAGCATGATGGGACAACATTCGCCACTTCTTGGACTGGGTCCTCACAGGTTGGACATGTACTTCTCAATGACCTCACTTTTCCTTCCTGTGACCTGAAAGATGGATGTGTCCATGATCATTTCAATGATGCAGACTAAGACTTTGAGAAAAGTCGGAGGAATGAGATGGAAGGAACCTAGCTCCTTGCTATGCGCTGTTTGTGTCCCCTCAGAATCCATATGTTGAAATCCTAACTGCCAATGTGATGGTATTATGAGGTAGGACCTTTGGGAGGTGATCAGGTCATAAGGGTGGAGCCTTCATGAATGGGGTTAGTGCCTTTATAAAAGATGCACTGGAGAGCACCATTGCCCTCTCTGCCATGTAAGAATACACGAGGCAACAGGTGTCTATGAACCAGGAAGCAGGCTTTCACCAGACATTGAATCTGCCTATGCCTGATTTGGAACTTCATAGCTTCCAGTGAGAAAGAAATCTTTGATTGTTCAAGTTACCCTGTCTATATGGCAGTTTGCTACAGCCACCCAAATGAACTTAGATACCCTTGAATGATCCCAAGAAACACACACCATCACATTGGACTCCCCGTACCCTGCCCCTTAGGACTGTTACCTCAAGGAAACAACCTTAAGCCACTGTATATCAGTATTCTTTTCTTAGGGTAGCTTGGCCTTTATCCTACTATACAACTGAGCACATATGAAATGACACATGGACAAGATTATTCATTTCAACATTGTTTGCCATTATAAAAGACTGGAAACAGCCCAAATTTCCATCAATAGAGGAGTGTTTAAATAAGCTAGAGCAGCATATCTACATGATGAAGTACCATGTAGGTATTTAAAAAGTGAAGAAGCCCTTTCTATATTCACATGAGTACATCCTGAGGTCATACTATTAAGAAAAACACTGTGCAAAGCATTGCTCTCCAGTAAGATAATACATCCCTGATGTTGGGCTTGGCCATGTGACAGGCTACAGCCAGTGGAGTAATGTGATGCATGTCATGTCTGAGTCCCCTAAGGCATCATGAATTTCTTCCAGTTTGTTTGTTTCTCCCCAAACCATAGGAAGAGCATGTCTCAGGCAGCAGCTGCTCCTTTGGTCTGGATCCAGAAAAATAACTTAGTAAGCCTACCTACAATGAGCAGCAGAGCTAATTGGAGCAGAGCTCCCCATATATCAAGTGAGTGAGAAAGGAAAGTGTGCTTTGAAAGCCCTTGAGGTTTAGAACTTGTTTGTATTCACACAGAATAATCTAGTAAAAATGTAAGCTATCCTTTGTGTAAAAAAGAGGATTAATAAGAATATATATCAAAAAATATTTAAAAGAATATATATCACATTTTGCACAGCAAAGGATACCATAAACAATACAAAAAGATAATCCACAGAATGAGAGAAAATATGTACAAATGATACAACCAACAAGGGATTAGTCTCCAAAATTTACAAATAGCTCATATGGCTCAATATAAAAAAAATAAACAACTCAATCAAAAAATGGGCAGAGGACCTAAATGTACATGTCTCCAAAGAAGACATACAGATGTTCAAGAGGCACATGAAAAGATACTCAATGTCACTAATTACTACAGAAATGCAAATCAAAACTACAATGAGGTATCATGTTACACCAGTCAGAATGAGTCAGTTCAGTCACTCAGTCATGTCTGACTCTTTGTGACCCCATACACTGCAGCACAACAGGCTCCCCTGTCCATCATCAACTCCTGGAGCTTACTCAAACTCATGTCCATTGCGTCGGTGACGCCATGCAACCATCTCATCCTCTGTCGGCTCCTTCTCCTCCTGCCTTCAATCTTTTCCAGCATCAGGGTCTTTTCCAATGAGCCAGCTCTTCGCATCAGGTGGCCACAGTATTGGAGCTTCAGCTTCAGCATCACTCCTGCCAATGAACACCCAGGACTGATCTCCTTTAGGATGGACCAGTTGGATCTCCTTGCAGTCCAAGGGACTCTCGAGAGTCTTCTCCTACACCACAGTTCAAAAGCATCAATTCTTTGGCACTCAGCTTTCTTTATAGTCCAACTCTCACATCCATACGTAGCTTTGACTAGATGGACCTTTGTTGGCAAAGTAAAGTCTCTACTTTTTCATATGCTATCTAGGTTGGTCATAGATTTTCTTCCAAGCAGCAAGTGTCTTTTAATTTGTTCCTTGGAAGAAAAGCTATGACCAACCTAGACAGCATATTAAAAAGCAGAGACGTCATCAAAAAGTCAACAAATAATAAAAGATAAAGAGGGCTTGGAAAGAAGGGAACCTCCTATGCTATTGGTAGGAATGTAAGTTGGTACAGCCACTATGGAGAACAGCATGGAGGTTCCTTAAAAAACTAAAAATTGAGCTACCATATGACCCAGTAATCCCACTCCTGGGCATATACTCAGAAAAAAACATGGTTTAAAAGGATATATGCACCCCACTGTTCACTGAAGCACTGTCTACAACAGCCAAGACATGGAAGCAACCTAAATGCTCATTAACAGATGAATGGATAAAGACAATGTGGTACATATATACAGTGGAATATTACTCAGCCATTAGAAAGAACAAAATAATGCCATTTGCAGCAACATGGATGAACCTAGAGATTATCAAACTAAGTGAGTCAGCCAAAGACAAATATCATATGGTATCATTTATATGTGAAATCTTAAAAATGACACAAATGAATTTATTTGCAAAATAGGAACAGACTCACAGATTTAGAGAATGAATTTATGGTTACCAGGGGAATGGGTGGGGGAGGTATAGATTGGGATTTTAGAATTGGGAGTTTGGGAATAGCAGCCATGTATAGGCTGCTATATTTAAAATCAATAACTAACAATGACCTACTGTTTAGCAAAGGGAACTCTTCTCAGTATTCTGTAATAACTGAAAGAATTTGAAAAAGAACAGATATCTGTATATGTGTAACCAAATCACTTCACAGTACACCTGAAACTAACACACTGTTAAACAACAATACTCCAATAAAGACTACATTGATATTATATCTGCATTTATTTTCATAAAGAAACACTGGAAGGATAAAGAAACTAATGATGATTTTCATATCACCAGCCAGAGCTCTTATAAACATTTTGTTGTATTTACTTTTAGTCTTTTATTTAGTGTGTATTTTTAAATAAAAATGGAATAATATGACACATACTGTTTTGTAAACTTTCTTTCCCACTTAGCTTTATATGAAGGCATCTCCTCAAATACTTAGTAAACATTTTAACATGTAATTCCCAGTTTGTTTTGTTTTGGTATCCTGCAGAAAGTTCTAGCAGAGGTCTGTGCAGAGTCACTTGTGCACACAATCGATAGGGCCAGTCTTCTGATGTCTGAAGGGCAGTAATCCCAGTTGATAGAGCCTTCAGTGTGAGCGCTGCCCTACCCGGCAGGCCAGCCCCAGAGGGCCATGCGTGGTTCTAGCAGTGAGAAAAGCAGGAGAGATTCTGGTCACATGTTATACCTGATCTGTGTTCTTCCTCAGAGTTTTGATAAAGCAACAGACATGTATTCTTCCTGAAGAAGGTTTCTTTGTTTCTATGAGGTCAGAAAATGTTCATCTCCAGCCAAACTGAAAGTCACATACAGATGCAAACTAATTTGACCAGAAAATGCCTGCTTTCTCAGAGAAGACTATCTTAAGAGGGTATGCAAAGCATAGGAGGAATCCGATACTTGGTTTGACGTTTTTGTGTCATCCAGCAAGGCCTGAGGTTTTCCAACCAAAGGGCAAGGCTTCTGGCACCTGTGACAGCATGGCAACACCACACTGCCAGGCCTCTGTCCCAACAGCATCACACCAAATAGTATTTGTTCATTTGCTTCACTGCTACAGCACAAGTCCCTTTTAACTTAGCACATATCACCTTTGCACCTACAGTGGAAAAAATGACATTCCAATAGCATGAATGTATATGTTTGAAATAATATAAACTAAAATCCACATGTAACATTCAATTGCGGGCATGTAGCACCCGCGTACCGATGGAGGGAATTACTGTCAGGGTGTGTTTCTTATTCCTCTAAAGATCCAGGGAGTCGACTCAACTGGCCTGGAGGAGAGGGGTCCCTGCAGACTTTCCAGTGCTTTAGAAGCCCCAAGGCAGAATTTTCAATGCCAGAAGGTGATTTCTGGGGCTATATTAGCCCATAAGCATGCCCATGAGGACTAATGGGAACACTGTAAGATGAAAAAAAAATATTAAAAAAGACAAGGTGAAGATGAAACAGATTCAGACTTCTCTGTCAGGTCTAAATAATTTAAAAGCACAAAGCACAGGCTTCTAGGTTGGGTTAAGCACATCCAGCTGTGAATCAGAAGACCTATGTTTTATGAGTTTAACATTTTGGAAAGTAACAAAGAAGGAGGGGTTGAGAATTATTCAAGAATCCAGCAAGTGAATGTTAGGTTCTTGCTCTTTATTGACACGGGAGGCAATGATTAGGAGGATGGCTGAAAAAGCTAGAAATAGCTACTCAACTAAGCAAAGAAGGAAAAGAATAAAATGGGTCTTTTCTAAAGAGTCTATGCCACATTATAAGATATGGTACAGTGAATTTAGCCTAAGATGCATGTCTTAAATGTGATGGTATAGCAACATATAGTGTGTCACTGTGGACACACTATCTCTATGAATATGACACTAGTGAGAACTGTGTAAGTGGATTTTGTAGGGCCAACAACACCAGATTTAGCTTTTGTCTTCATCTCTTAAGAGTATTTTGCTGCTGCTGCTGCTAAGTCGCTTCAGTCCTGTCCGACTCTGTGCGACCCCACAGATGGCAGCCCACTAGGAGATAGGAAATCTAAGTTGGGATAATGTTATGCAGTAGAAGTAATAAGGAGCCAGATTGCCACCATTCTTGCCATCACTTAAGTGAAGCCAGATGCCCTAGGTTGGAGAAAGGAAGTTAGGAAGCAGTAAAGCAGGAGGCTTTGACTATGCCAAAGCCTCTGACTGTGTGGATCACAAAAAACTGTGGGAAATTCTGAAAGAGATGGGAATACCAGACCACCTGACCTGCCTCTTGAGAAACCTGTATGCAGGTCAGGAAGCAACAGTTAGAACTGGACATGGAACAATAGACTGGTTTCAAATAGGAAAAGGAGTATGTCAAGGCTGTATATTGTCACCCTGCTTATTTAACTTATATGCAGAATACATCATGAGAAATGCTGGGCTGGATGAAGCACAGGCTGGAATCCATATTGCCAGGAGAAATATCAATAACCTCAGATATGCAGATGACACCACCTTATGGCAGAAAGTGAAGCAGAACTAAAGAGCCCCTTGATGAAAGTGAAAGAAGAGAGTGAAAAAGTTAGCTTAAAGCTCAACATTTAGAAAACTAAGATCACGGCATCCAGTCCCATCACTTCATGGCAAATAGGTGGGGAAACAGTGGAAACAGTGGCTGACTTTATTTTCTTGGGCTCCAAAATCACTGCAGATGGTGACTGCCTCCATGAAATTAAAAGACGCTTACTCCTTGGAAGAAAAGCTATGACCAACCTAGACAGCATATTAAAAAGCAGAGATATTACTTTGCCAACAAAGGTCCATCTAGTCAAAGCTATGGTTTTTCCAGTAGTCATGTATGAATGTGAGAGTTGGGCTATAAAGAAAGCTGAGCACCAAAGAATTGATGCTTTTGAACTGTGGTGTTGGAGAAGACTCTTGAGAGTCCCTTGGACTGCAAGGAGATCCAACCAGTCCATCCTAAAGGAGATCAGTCCTGGGTGTTCATTGGAAGGACTGATGTTGAAGCTGAAACTCCAATACTGTGGCCACCTGATGAGAAGAGCTGACTCATTTGAAAAGACCCTGATCGCGAAGGCCCGCGGCGGGTGTTGACGCGATGTGATTTCTGCCCAGTGCTCTGAATGTCAAAGTGAAGACATTCAATGAAACGTGGGTAAACGGCGGGAGTAACTATGACTCTCTTAAGGTAGCCAAATGCCTCGTCATCTAATTAGTGATGCGCATGAATGGATGAACGAGATTCCCACTGTCCCTACCTACTATCCAGCGAAACCACAGCCAAGGGAACGGGCTTGGCGGAATCAGCGGGGAAAGAAGACCCTGTTGAGCTTGACTCTAGTCTGGCACGGTGAAGAGACGTGAGAGGTGTAGAATAAGTGGGAGGCCCCTGGCGCACCCCCACCGCTTTCCCGCGAGGGGGCGGGGTGGGGTCCACCGGCCTTGCATTACTAGAACTAATCAATGATTATAGTAAAGTTGCAGGATATAAAATCAACACACAGAAATCCCTTGCATTCCTATACACTAATAATGAGAAAACAGAAAGAGAAATTAAGGAAACAATTCCATTCACCACTGCAATGGAAAGAATAAAATACTTAGAAATATATCTACCTAAAGAAACTAAAGACCTGTATATAGAAAACTATAAAACACTGGTGAAAGAAATCAAAGAGGACACTAATAGATGGAGAAATACACCATGTTCATGGATTGGAAGAATCAATATAGTGAAAATGAGTACACTACCCAAAGCAATTTATAGATTCAATGCAATCCCTATCAAGCTACCAACAGTATTCTTCACAGAGCTAGAACAAATAATTTCACAATTTGTATGGAAATACAAAAAACCTAGATAGCCAAAGCTATCTTGAGAAAGAAGAATGAAACTGGAGGAATCAACCTACCTGACTTCAGGCTCTACTACAAAGCCACAGTCATCAAGACAGTATGGTACTGGCACAAAGACAGAAATATAGATCAATGGAACAAAATAGAAAGCCCAGAGATAAATCCACGCACATATGGACACCTTATCTTTGACAAAGGAGGCAAGAATATACAATGGATTAAAGACAATCTCTTTAACAAGTGGTGCTGGGAAAACTGGCCAACCACTTGTAAAAGAATGAAACTAGAACACTTTCTAACACCATACACAAAAATAAACTCAAAATGGATTAAAGATCTAAACTTAAGACCAGAAACTATAAAACCCCTAGAGGAGAACATAGGCAAAACACTCTCCGACATACATCACAGCAGGATCCTCTATGACCCACCTCCCAGAATATTGGAAATAAAAGCAAAAATAAACAAATGGGACCTAATTAAACTTAAAAGCTTCTGCACAACAAAGGAAACTATTAGCAAGGTGAAAAGGCAGCCTTCAGAATGGGAGAAAATAATAGCAAATGAAGCAACTGACAAACAACTTATCTCAAAAAAATACAAGCAACTCCTCCAGCTCAACTCCAGAAAAATAAATGACCCAATCAAAAAATGGGCCAAAGAACTAAATAGACATTTCTCCAAAGAAGACATACAGATGGCTAACAAACACATGAAAAGATGCTCAACATCACTCATTATCAGAGAAATGCAAATCAAAACCACTATGAGGTACCATTTCACGCCAGTCAGAATGGCTGCGATCCAAAAGTCTACAAACAATAAATGCTGGAGAGGGTGTGGAGAAAAGGGAACCCTCTTACACTGTTGCTGGGAATGCAAACTAGTATAGCCCCTAGGGAGAACAGTGAGATTCCTTAAAAAACTAGAAATAAAACTACCTTATGATCCAGCAATCCCACTGCTGGGCATACACACTGAGGAAACCAGAAGGGAAAGAGACACGTGTACCCCAATGTTCATCGCAGCACTGTTTATAATAGCCAGGACATGGAAGCAACCTAGATGCCCATCAGCAAATGAATGGATAAGAAAGCAGTGGTACATATACACAATGGAGTATTACTCAGCCATTAAAAAGAATACATTTGAATCAGTTCTAATGAGGTGGATGAAACTGGAGCCTATTATACAGAGTGAAGTAAGCCAGAAAGAAAAACACCAATACAGTACACTAACGCATATATATGGAATTTAGAAAGATGGTAACAATAACCCTGTGTACGAGACAGCAAAAGAGACACTGATATATAGAACAGTCTTATGGACTCTGTGGGAGAGGGAGAGGGTGGGAAGATTTGGGAGAATGGCATTGAAACATGTATAATATCATGTACGAAACGAGTTGCCAGTCCAGGTTCGATGCACAATACTGGATGCCTGGGGCTGGTGCACTGGGACAACCCAGAGGGATGGTATGGGGAGGGAGGAGGGAGGAGGGTTCAGGATGGGGAACACATGTATACCTGTGGTGGATTCATTTTGATATTTGGCAAAACTAACACAATATTGTAAAGTTTAAAAATAAAATAAAATTAAAAAAAAAAAAAAAAGAAAAGACCCTGATACTGGGAAAGATTGAAGGCTGGAGGAGAAGAGGCCAACAGAGGGTGAGATGGTTGGATGGATGTGAGTTTTGGAAAATTCTGGGAGTTGGTGATGGACCTTGAGGCCTGGCGTGCTGCAGTTCATGGAGTTGCAAAGAGTTGGACACGACTGAACGACTGAACTGAACTGAACTGAACTGAAAACAGGAGGAGTAGGAACAGCCTAAACCCAAGCTGAGATTCCTGCCTTTTATGAGGATGATGGTGAGGGGGGGAAGTGTTAGAGGATGAAAGGAATGATGCTAATAACAAGCACCAGGAAAATACAAGGCTTTCCCAGGTCCCACCCAGTAGTTCTAGGATCACATGTGCAGGACTGCAGGCAATTGAGGTTCCCTTTTGGCACTTTTAGGACTGTTCCACTGAAAGTGGGGAAGCTGTGAAATGTGCTCCCAGATTGGGCCAGTCCAATGTAGAATGTCAGTCTTTATATGCTCCTTGTCCAACACCGTGTCTGAATGATTCCCTGCATGCCTTGGCCAGCATTGGCAGTTTTATATCAACATATTTTATAGCTGGCAGTCTTGGGAGTACTTGGGCAAGTTGGTACTTGTAGTATGGAATTTTTCTGTCAAGTGATTATGTCCTTGACAACCTTCTAAAGCTCATGTATGGAGACAAAGCTATCCTGCAAAAGTTCTGTATTTATGAGGCCAGGACAGCCTCTGGCTAAGAGTAGTACTGACTCCATGATAAAGCCACAGAAGGAGAACTTATTTCCCTCCACAACATATCTCCTAAAGCTATTTGGAGTTATTGGCTGGTGTGGAGGTTGTCATAGTAAACACTCTATTTGAATAAAAGGATACAATTTCTCTGCCATATGTTCTAATCAACTCAGTCAATATTTTTTCGCCAGGTAATCTTACTATTCCTCCTTATTTTCTGTGTTCACATCACATTATTACCTTATCTTTTGTTGTCTACTGATAGAGCCATATTGGGTGCGTGCACTGCCAATTATATTTTGGAGATAGAAATCTAATAATTGTACACTTGTATAGAAGCACCACCTTCTGAATTATTGTCAAACGAAGCTGAATTCATTCATGCCCCAGCCTGAGATGGGAGTGGTAAGTACTACCATTGCACAGGTGTGAGATATGGGTCAGACACCAAAGGAACTTGGGTTTCTTGCCTCCTAGGCTTGAAACCAACCAATCTGTGTTACAAAACTACTCTTGCTGCAGAGACAGCTGGTATTGATATTATTAGACAGTTTCAATGTGCTCATTTTAAAATAAGTTCCTACACTGAAGTGTTACAGGTACCGCCTATTGCCAAAGTGCGTGCATTTTTCTCAGGCTTTACTCAATCAATTGCAAATCACTGACTTAAATATTTCTGATGTGAGGAGGCTCCTCTAGTCATTCAGCTTGGACTCTCCGAGGGGTCACTTGTTGTCTGTCAGCTCCTCTGTGCTGCTGCTGTGAGCATCTGCTGCATCTTTTCCTCCTGTGACATTTCCTCTTTGCCATCTCCATTCCTTTCATATAAGCAGCTGTCCAGTTTTTGCCCACTTAGCACTTGCAATCCATGAATCTCAACCACATTAACATTTTTATTTTTATAGAATTCATTGTATGTACGTATATACAGATACACACACATATATGTATATACAATTTTTATTGTGCTAAGAAATATATATCATAAAGTTTACCACCTTATCAATTTTTAAGCCCAGCAGCATTAAGTATATTCACAGTGTTTTGTGACCACCACCACTCTCCCCACTTTCCATTTCCAGAACTTTTTCATGATTTCAAACAGAAACTCCAGACCATTAAACAGTAACTTCTCTTCCCTACTTCCCTCCCTGCAGCCCTGAGAAGTGTTCTACTTTCTGTCCAAACCACTTTTTATGTATTTACTTGATAGAAAGAAAGGGGACTTGCTCCTCACTCACGGGTGAACTGGCAGACAGGATCAGGCACCCTGGGAAAGAACAGGGCCGGCATCACTTGACCAGACTCTGTTTTCCTCCTCATGCTCCTCTCTGTAGCCGGAAATCTGGACCCCTGCTGTTGTCCTGTTCGTCCCTAGACCAGGACTAGAATGTTCTACTCAAACCCATGGTTCCAAGGCTAGCTCCCTTTCCCCTGGGCCTCTCTCCACTGCCACTCAATTTTTCATTTCCACTGACAGAAGGTAAAGATGAACTAACTTATTTCCACGGCTTGGAGAGTTTACTGCAGGAAGCACATGGACCATCTAAAGTGTCTGTGGTTTGAGGAGAACATTTACGAGCACAAAGTGAAGCGGCGCACCCTCAGGACACACACCGCTGCTGCAGCTGCTGAAGTCGTGTCCAACTCTGTGACCCATGACTGTAGCCTGCCAGGCTCCTCTGTGCATGGGGATTCTCCAGGCAAAAATACTGGAATGGGTTGCCATGCCCTCCTCCAGGGGATCTTTCCAACCCAGGGATTGAACCCAGGTCTCCTGCATTACATTCTTTACCATCTGAGCTATCAGGGAGGCACCAGGGAAGCCCTGGTAAGAGTTTCGGGAGCTGTTCAAATCAAGCAAAAACAAATCATTTCTGGGTCAACAGCTTTGGAATGCTATTTCCACTAGCAATACTGTAGATGGGGGAGGTTGAGGGGGTAGGGATAGTGAAGAATCAGATTTCCTATCATGGGTGGGCTGAGGAAGGGGATCACAGATGTAAATGGAATAAATAGAAATTTTTTTGTTGACAATCATGATATTCTTTTACATCCTGTCCTTGCCAGGCCATCCTGCTTCCCTCAAGTTACAATCTTAGAGAGAAAAATTCAGATTACAAAAATCTCACTAGGTAAAAAGTGGAATAATATTGATATAATGACAGTATTTTTTGTGTAATACTGTAGGATATCATATTCATATATTATACATATATATTTCATATAAATATTATATATATGTATATGTTATGTATATATATGGGTTTCCCATCAAGAAAAGAAAAGGGCAGGAGGACACAATTTGGGTATTTCAGAGGTAGGGCAAATACCAGCTGGAAGACCTGAGCTACTACAAAACTTTGACTGTCAAAGACAATAAAACTTTAAAGCCAGGCTTCATGGGAAGGCAAGGAAAAGAATTTTCTGCATTCTTTTGGCATAATAAAGATCAAGCCAAAAAATTAAATCATAGTATTTTCCATAAATTTAGGGAAGATGATTCTTTTGCCCAGAAAAGCCTCTGGCCATGCCACCCCACAGGAGAAGGAGAGCCCAAGGCCGGCCCTGCCCTGTCCTGAGTTGAACTGTCTCCTGAGAAAGAGGGGAGAGGGAGAGCATATGGAGGTCAGGGTAGGTGCTGCTTTCTCCCACCTCAGCAGCTGGTGGAGGGAGCTGGTTAAAACAGTGTCAGGAAGAGAAACATCACACGGATCCCAAATGCCAGCTACACCTCTCTACTTTGAAATATTCTAGTCGCCACATGAAAAAGTGAAAAGAAACAAGTGAAATTAATGTGAATAGTACATTTTATTTAACCCAAGTCAACCAAATTATTATTACTTCAACATATAATCAACATAATATTATTCATGAGCTAGCTGACAGTTCTGTTTTTTACTTTCCTGGTGGCTCAGATGGTAAAGAATCTGCCTGCAATACAGGAGACCCCGGTTCAATCTCAGGGTTGGGAAGATCTCCTGATGAAGGGAATGGCTAACCACTCTGGTATTCTTGAACTTCCCTGGTGGCTCAGAATCTGCCTGCAATGTAGGAGACTTGAGTTTGATCCCTGGGTTGGGAAGATCCACTGGAGAATGGAATGGCTACCCACTCCAGTATCCTTGCCTGGAGAATTCCATGGACAGAGGAGCCTGGCAGGCTACAGTCCATGGGATCACAAAGAGTCGGACATGACTGAGTAACCCTTTCACTGACTTTTTTTTACATTGTTTTTGACGTGTATCCTGTATCCTTCACATACAAGACATTTCATTCAGACCAGTCATGTTTCAACTATTTAATAGGTGCCAGTGGCAGGTGATTGACTTGTTGGATGGCACAGCTTTAGATGATCATAAGATACACATGCAAAGTACCAATCCTCAGTTTCTTTCCATGACCTAAATGGCACAGCATCAGGAGTGCAAAGCTGGCCAAGGGAGGAGAAGAAAACGAGCTTTAGGTAAGCTACAATCTCTCCTGCCATCTCTACCAGGGCCTGTCGATAGCTTCTAGAGGATCTTGAGGTTTTCCTGCCCAGAGACCAAATATAGACCTATTGATACTAGACGAAGACTCAAAGAGTTCGGGCCTGAAATAAGAGGATATTCCAGTGGTCATGTATGGATGTGAGAGTTGGACTGTAAAGAAAGCTGAGTGCCGAAGAATTGATGCTTTTGAACTGTGGTGTTGGAGAAGACTCTTGAGAGTCCCTTGGACTGCAAGGAGATCCAACCAGTCCATTCTGAAGGAGATCAGTCCTGGGTGTTCTTTGGAAGGAATGATGCTAAAGCTGGAACTCCAATACTTTGGCCACCTCATGTGAAGAGTTGCTGGGACGGGTTGGGGGCAGGAGAAGGGGACGACAGAGGATGAGATGGCTGGATGGCATCACCAACTTGATGGATGTGAGTCTGAGTGAACTCCGGGAGTTGGTGATGGACAGGGAGGCCTGGCGTGCTGTGATTCATGGAGTCGCAAAGAGTCGGACACGACTGAGCGACTGAACTGAACTGAACTGAGGGTTGTGGTTCCAAGATCAGGACAAAGGTTTAAGAAAAGTCCCACTTGAGCAGAAAAGACCACATAAGGTCCAGAGGATAGAGAGTGGAAGCCAAACCCCACCATGGCTCTGCATTCATTCTTTTATTCAGCAAATATGGATTCAGGATCTGCTCTGTAAGAGCCACTGATCCAGGTGCTGGGCAGAAAGTTGAGGAAAAAAAAATCTAAAAATCTGTTCTCTTTCTGGAAATTACACTCTAGTTGGGAAAGAAAAAAATAATAAGCAAAATATATAATGTGTGAGATACTGATAAGAGCTATGGGAAAAAATTAAAGAAAAGCAGGATGGGGGGAAGGTAATGGGGAAATATGTGGTTTTAAATAAGATAATCAGAAACGAGCTGGACAATGGAAAAGAAATCTTAGAGACAACTTTTTTTTTCAATTTTCTTGCCACCTGTGGTGCAGGCAAGGTAGAAAGCTGAGGGCTCCAAACAGGGATGAAAACAGGAGAAATAAACTGCCTTATATCTGGTACATTTGTGTATAATGTGACCAATGGCTTCCTAAATTCATATGTATTTACATGGAAAAGATTGATAGTATGTGCTGCAAACTACTAACTGTGCTCCTCTCTGGGGATTACAGTGAACTTATGTTCTTTGTACTCTTATCCATTTTCCTGATTTTCTACAATCAATATAACCTACTTTAAACAAGAGGAGGGAAAAGCCCTCACAAACATTGTTTATGAAGAAAAGAAATAAAAATAAACCAGCTTCTTTTGCCATCTAACAGTATTGGTATGGACTTCCCGGTGCATCAGTGGTAAAGAATCCACCTGCCAATGCAGGGGACACAGGTTTGATCCCTGGGTCAAGAAGATCCCCTGGAGAAGGAAATGGAAACCCACTCCAGTATTCTTGCCTGGGAAGTCCCACGGACTGAGGACCCTGTCAGACTACAGTCCATGGGGGAGCAAAAGAGTTGGACATGACTTAATGACTAAACAACAAGAATATTGGTATAACTGAGATATTTAACCACAGTGTGAATTTATGAGTTCCGTGTCTCTTTCTGTGTTCTCTCAGTAACAGCCACTCTAGCTTTCCCTTCTTTAGACATTTAACCAGCTTTGTTTTGTTCAGTCCACATGTCTAAATTTGTCAAACCTGAATCTTCCCAATGCAAGTTTTCTCATATTCAGCATCTAGCATCTTATTGTGCTGACAGCATCTTTTGGGAAATGAAGACAGGTCTGGGTTGTGATGCTCACTCACCGCCCCACACGCCATACAGCATCAGCTGTGACACCTATCCCAGCCTGCTCCACCACCTCTTGGTGTGCTTTCTTTTGGAAACTCCTTGTGTGGATAAAATCCCTAAAGACATTCCCATAAACTGCCATCTGGAATGTTGAACACTGTCAGCATGCTGCTTTATACAGATTTATCTGCAAGTAATATCATTGTTACCAAACAGAGCCTCCTGAGAGCCAGCCCAGGGAGTTCTTTTAACTCTTTGAGAGAGAAGAGGTACACAAACTGAAATAACCAGAAAGGCCATTCCTTTGAAGTGATACCACTTGATGTTAATAGAACATCTTGATCTCCATTAAACCTCTGAGAACAATACAAATATTCAGATGAATGTATGAGCTTGGACTGACATCCTATTAACCTGTTGATCTTTACATCAACTTGCATTAGTACACAGGATTTTCAAAGGCTCATTTCATTAACCATGTTGAAAATACAGTAGATGTACACAGCTACAGAGAGTAGCTCATATTATAAGAACTTTATAATATTATAAGATATTGATGATCTATACTTTCAAAGACAACAATGAATATTTTGCAAAAATGTTTGTCTTTTTAAGTATCTTTTAATGAGAACTATATTGTACACCCAAGAATGACATCTTTTGAAAAACTGAGAAATATTTCTTACAAATACAATGTTGAGCGGACTGGAGGACAGAGAGGTTAGAATCTTTAAGTGTTTCACTGTCCATCTTCCCTTTTAGGGCTTTACATCAAGGGAGCTCAGACACAGGGAATATTAGCCAAATGGGAAACAAATTACCACTTTAATAAATAAGGACAGAGTGCGAGGCTCTGAAAATCTATAGCCTAGGATTCAATTAGGAGAACTAATTGACGTTTCCTAGTTTGTTTCTCTATTCCTAAGCTACATTTGCCAGAAAACTTTCAGCAGATTTTTGGTCCACTTACCACCTGATAGAACAGGTAGGCAGAAAAAAAAAAAAAGGGTGAAGTGTTAGGTGTCTAGCAAATTTGAATAACACAATTAAACTAAGTGGTACACTGATGGGATAAACTAACATTTTGGAGTTCATATATATACACACACACTATATATATATATATATAAATAGATAATAAGGACCTACTGTATAGCACAGGGGACTCTAATATTCTGTAATAACCTATATGGAAGACGAATCTGACAAAGGACAGCTATATGCATAGTGAATCACTTTGCTGTGTACCTGAAACTAACACAATGCTGTAAATAAACTATAATATAAAAATTAAATAAAATAACGTCATTTAAAATAATAACAAAAAACCCACCAAATTTCCAGGAATAAACCTTAGCAACTGTCAAGACATCTACAAAAAAACCCACAGAACATTACTGAATAAAATTAAAGGAGATCTAATTAATGGAAATGTATGAATTTCCATGTTAGAAGCCTTGCACTGCAGGCAGGTTCTTTACCATCTAAGCCACCAGGGAAGCCTGTTAGAAGCCTTACTAGTGTAACAATTTTATTTTTTCCCATGGTAATATATAGATTCAACTTAGTCTAATAGAAAAAGTCCTAGCAACATTTTTTTGTGTGTCAAAGAAGTAATTTTTTAAGAAAAACTTTTTATTTTGTACTGAGGTATACCTGATTAACAAACAATGTCGTGATAGTCCCAAGTGAAGTGAAGGAACTCAGCCATAAATATACACTGAATCCAGTCTCCCTGAAACTCCCCTCCTTTCCAGGCTGCCAGATAACATTGAACAGAGTTCCATGTGCTGTGCAGTAGGTCCTTGTTGGTTATCCATTTTAAATACAGCAGTGCATACATTAACATCCCAAACTCCCTAACTATTCCTGCAGACATAAGTTCTGCATCTATGAGTTCTCTAAGTCTATGAGTGTTTGTTTTGTAATGTCTCAATTAGGTGATTTTTAAAGTTATATGGAAATAAGTGGGATGAGGACAACCAACAATTATGAACAACAACAAATAAATAAAGTTTGAGACCTCATATACCAAATATTATTTTTGGGGGGCTCTAAAATCACTGCAGATGGTGACTGCAGCCATGAAATTAAAAGACGCTTACTCCTTGGAAGAAAAGTTATGACCAACCTAGATAGCATATTCAAAAGCAGAGACATTACTTTGCCAACAAAGGTCCATCTAGTCAAGGCTATGGTTTTTTCCTGTGGTCATGTATGGATGTGAGAGTTGGACTGTGAAGAAAGCTGAGTGCCGAAAAATTGATGCTTTTGAACTGTGGTGTTGGAGAAGACTCTTAGAGTCCCTTGGACTGCAAGGAGATCCAACCAGTCCATTCTGAAGGAGATCAGCCCTGGGATTTCTTTGGAAGGAATGATGCTAAAGCTGAAACTCCAGTACTTTGGCCACCTCATGCGCAAAGTTGACTCATTGGAAAAGACTCTGATGCTGGGAGGGATTGGGGGCAGGAGGAGAAGGGGACGACAGAGGATGAGATGGCTGGGTGGCATCACTGACTCAATGGACATGAGTCTGAGTGAACTCCGGGAGTTGGTGATGACAGGGAGGCCTGGTGTGCTGCGATTCATGGGGTCCCAAAGAGTCGGACACGACTGAGTGACTGAACTGAACTGAACTAGAGTTATGTTGCTGCAATAGTGAGTGCGGTATGAGAAAGTGATAAGCTTAGACAAACTTACCATGGAACAGAATATAGACTCCAATAGTCTTTCTGTCCAAATTTAGTCACTGATTCATATACTGCAGTGCAGTGAGAGAAAGAGTGGTCTTTTTAACAAGTGGTACTGGATCATTGGATGTGTATCTGTGTGTGTTAGTCACTCAGTCGTGTCCGACTCTTTGCAACCCCATGGAGTGTAGCCCGTCAGGCTCCTCTGTCCATTTAATTCTGCAGGCAAGAATATTGGAGTGGGTTGCCATTTCCTTCTCCAGGGGATCTTCCCAACTCAGAGATTGAAACTGGGTCTCCTGCATTGCAGGTGGATGCTAGGGTCATTGGATATCCATATGGAAAAGAATCAAACTTGGATTCTTCCCTAGCTCACATCATGGTCAAAAATAAATTACAGATTTTTAAGCTCTAAATGTAAAAGGTAAGACAATGCAATTTCTAAAAGACAATATAAGAGTTTATCTTTCTGAACTTTGAGAGGCGGAGATTTCTGACACAGCACAGACAAAAATCACTAACCATAAAGCAAAACACTGATGTTACACAGTATTAAAATTCACATTTTATATTTATCAAAAGAAAAACAAATTCAAGCCATAAACTGAAAGATGTTATATATGGTATCCATGTTCAAAAGACAATACAGATTTCAATTAGCAATAATTGTGCCTCAGATAAACCAGACTGGCTATGATACTGCCACTGTGCAAAACTTGGAAGACAATATAAAGAACAAATGGAACTCTCCTACATTGCTGGTAAGGGAGTAAATTGGTATAGCCCCTTTGCAATATTTAGTAACAACTATTTTAACCTGAGGATTCAATTTCATCTGAAATACCCAACAGAAATGTGTATTTGTGTGCAAATGTGTGCAAAATTATGCTCAGAGTAATACTATTTGTAGTAGCCAAAAATGGAAATAATCTAACCAGACATTAATATTAGAATGGATAAACTGTGGTATATTTAAGCAATAAATCATGTACAGAAATGGAAATAACTATAGCTAGTTTCAAAATAAGAATACTGCCTTTAAAAATCAATGGTTTTCTAAATTATATTAAGTATTATGTATATGTCAGCAACAAAAAGATCTTGGAAATGTTTTGTATGTTTAATAGTAACTTAGTGTTCATATATTTTCAGTAGTGTCTTCTGTACTTGAGAGTTTACTTCCTATAATAAAAAAATTGTCTAATTCTTATGTCTTCAGGCACTTGGATTACTGGAATCAGAGAGTTGCTGTTGAATGAACAGTCACAAAACTTTGAAGCACAGTTAGTTTTACTCCATCTTGGTAGGATTCAATTTTAATTTTAAATAATTTTATTTTTTATGTGATTTTTTTAAGGTATATTTTCTTTTGCTTTGAGATGAAAAAAAAAGTCACTTACAATATACAATTTTTTTTTTACTTCTATAGGTATTTAATGTCTCTTTCACATGGCAACTATATCAACATATGTCTCACCATGAAGTCAAGAAGAGAAAATCCATGACCTTACAAAAATCATTTTAAAAAGACCATGTTAAGGCAAAACTGAGCAGGATGATTCTCGTGTACAACTCCCTTAACTTTACAATAGGTGTATACTCACAAGACTTCGTTGCCTGAAGCAGAGATGATATGCCCAGCTCAATATCCTGCAGGAATAAAGGCAGTAAAGGAACTCTATTGCGGAAATCCTTTCCCAGAAACACCAGTACCACCGCCATCCTACTCCATCCTCAAGCCAACTTGGTCTTGTACTTCATTGACACAAACTGTTTGGTATTCCTAGGCCTCAGTGAACCAAAAGAAAAAGGCAGCACAAGGGGCTAGCGATCCTTCAAACCTCCCCTAAAGAGCATGGCCACAAGGAGCATGGACGCGTGAACAAATGAGAGTCCTCTTAGGAAAGAAGTGTGTCATGACTGTGCACACTCAACCTGACCGGCTTCACTCCCAATCCATTTGTAGGTATGTCAGTGTCTGGCGCACACCGCTCTTTGGCCTACTTTGGCATGCCTACACCCTCCCCACCCAGCCTGTCGCCTCTCCCTGGCAGGTAGGGCCTTGCCACTATACACCACTAGAATCAGCATTTACATCTAGTTGCTGAATTGAATGGCAAGTGACAGTTTTTCATCACACTTCTTAGAATGATAACTGACTCTTTCATGAGTTCATCTACACAAGCACATAAAGGGACAACGATAGCCTTAATAACAAGCACCACTCCTGAGCAACTCCCACCCCCTCCGCAGCCTGCCCCATTCTTCTCATCTGTGCTTCAACTATGAACCTGGGCTCTGGAAAAGGATACACATGGCTTCTCTTACCACATCAATTCTGTGATAGTGAACAGGCTTTTAGTTTCATTTAAGGAATCAAAGCATGCCATGAATTTTTTTCCTTTTTTTTATAACACTCAGATCAATTCAATTAATTGTTCTAGTCACAGCACGCCTAATTTTTCTCCAGCTGATTAACTAGAGAATAATCCAAATACATTCCAAATTATAAATCTTTCATGATTTTGGAGATTTTATACAAATGTACATTTAAGAGTGCTAATTTTAAGCAAATATCAAAGATGATTAAACATTCTCAAATAGGAGGGACAAACCAATGGATTATTTTATAGGTTTAACCACCAATCATAAACTTCTCTAAACAGAAATATTTTGATCTTTTTTAAAAAAATTCTTTGGGAAATTCCCAAGAAGGACTATGGAAGTGAGTCAAGAATGTGTGCATAAGACATGTGTATTCTTTACTGTGTAAACACTAATTTATTTATTGAAATAATATGCTATTAAATATTTATTAAATAAATTAGCATTTTGCTGAGCTTCCCTCCAAAATCATTACTATGGCTCATGGCTATTGATATAACCAGGGCTCTGGTTGTTTCCCATGTCTGTCTTCCAACTGTTTGCTAAGTATTTATTCACCAAACACCATCTCTCAGAGTCAGCTATTCTTTGGAAAGCTCATGAAGTAGAAGGTTTTTGGAAATCATTGAACTTTCATTGAACCATAGGACTCTTGTTATCCAATTCTCTCATATTACAGATGAGCCTAAAAAGAGGTTTAGTGACTTGCCCAAGACCTTGAACTCACACTGTCTTTTTTTATGTGAGTAGAAAGAGGAACTGGTTTTAAATGTGGAGGACAAAATCACTCATTAGAATTTAACTTTTGGGGGAAGGATTTGGGAATCTAAGGGCAGGTTTCAATAAAGTTGATTAGAGAAAAGAACACCCATATCCTTTATATTCTGTTTAAATACGCATGGCTCTTTAGAAAATGTCATCAAGTTGAAGAAAAGGGGTAAGCTGGAATGAATCCCCCACACAGATCAGTGTAAAAACGAAATGAGAGAGACTTGTAAAGTGTATGGCTGCACGAGTATTGTCCATTCACACCACAACCCTCAGAACCACTTACAAGGCAAGCTAAGTGCAAACAATAAACAAGCAAGAAGACAGGTAAACAGAAACAGTGGAAATGACAAAAGTACATACCACTGAGAACGCATTAAACCCATCCTCCCCACTGGAAAATGAGCAGAACACATTCAACAGCTGAGAATATGCGGCCGCACGATGCTCTCCCAGGTAATGTGCAAATGAGAGGCAGCATCTGGGGATGACATTTTCTGAAAATCTCCATTGCTCTCTCTCTGTATATATATATAATATATATACATATATATATATGTATATATATTATATATATATATAAAGTATATATACTTTATATATAAAGTATAAAGCATATGTTTTCCTCTCTCATTTCTCTACTTCGGTTAATAGTGGATAACATAATTCTTTCTCTAGTGATCTCACAAAATACATAAATAAGAGCATTTCCCCTAGTATTTTAATATTATTTATCATATTTATGCTGAAAAGAATCATGTCTTTCTCTGGCCCCATTAGCCAATGTACCTCAAAACTTTGGAACTTCATGACAGAAACTGTCTGTGAGACACATTTGTATTCTGTGGAGCACAATAAGCAAATTAAACAATTGAGAAGAGAGGTATTCCACGTAGAAAATTTTTCACATTTTCCAAAAAAACTAGAGGTACTGATTTCTAAAAATGTAACCAAACACACTGAAGGCACGAGTAACAACTACAATTGCCAGCTTGACATTATTGTGTCATAAACTGATGCCCAAATCATTTGAGAGAAGCCAAACCCTTTTCTTTCTTAAGATTTAATTAGAGTATATTTTCAAGGTAAATATAAGCTATTCTGTCCATTTTTATATTTCATATTAAGTGCTGAACTGTCAACTAAGAGCATTCTTATTTTGTCATATTGGATTTCATGACAGAAGATATGCAATAGGCATTCTGATAGCAGAAAATGGTTTTTCTTATTTAAAACACTACAAAAATAGATTTTAACTATTAGGGAAAAATACTTTCCCCAATTTTCTCTTCTCATCTTGGGTGTCTGCATAGATGATTTTTATATAGTTCATATGAGGAACATATACATTGTTTTTCATTGCCTGCTTTTTCATTTAGCATAATTTCATAAATTTCCCCCATATATTTATAACCACTAGATGAGTCAATTTTAACAAAAAATTGAGTATCAGATGTTTCAGCTGGGTTGTCTTTATACCCTCATAATTACTGTCTTAATAGCTACAGAATATTCTAATACTTTTTTATACCATAATTTAATTAGCCACTTGGTGATTAGCAAGCATTTGCACTGATTCTCATTTTCTGTGATAAGTAACCCTATGGTAAATATAAGCATAATAGTCCTTTTCACCTTCGGATTATTTCCTTAGAATATATTTCCAAAAATTGGATATTACTGGATTAAGGAACATTTTGTCTCTAAAAAGTGCTTTCCATTTCAAACTGTCAGTAGGAATGTGTGAGTTTGCTAGTTTTCCCACATCTCCATCAACACTGGGTATTGTCATTTTAAATTTTTGCTAACATATTTAAAATGATATCTCATTGTTTCTTTCCATTAGTAATTAATGAGTATTTTTTTATGTCTTAGATAAATAATAGTCCAGGATATTTTAATAGAGGGTTTTTGAACTTATTATTAGGTTTGTTAAAAATTAATTGTGGTTTCGGATCATGAATTTTAAATCATTATAACTAGGCACAAAAACATCTTTATTCATCAAAATAGGAATTGTTACAATCAACATATTGTTGTCAATAAGAAATTAGTTTGTTTATCTTTACAGCATAAAAATCCATGCTTTGGGATTCCACTAACTCTTAGAAAGCATTTTCCACCTCCTGCTGGTTGTGGGAAGCACTTTCCCTGCAAAAAGCTATCCAGATGCTTCATGAAGTGACAGTCAGTTGGTGAGAGGTCAGGTGAACATGGCAGAAGAGGTAAAACTTTGTGGCCCAATTCGTTCAATTTTGAAGCACTGGTTGTGTGACCTGAGGTCAGGTGTTGTTCCAGAGAAGAATTAGGCCCATTCTGATGACTAATTGATGCTTTTGAACTGTAGTGTTGGAGAAGACTCATGAGAGCCCCTTGGACTGCAAGGAGATCCAACCAGTCCATCCTAAAGGAAATCAGTCCTGAATATTCATTGGAAGGACTGTGCTGAAGCTGAAACTCCAATACTTTGGCCACCTGATGCAAAGAACTGACTCATTTGAAAAGACCCTGATGCTGGGAAAGATTGAAGGCAGGAGGAGAAGGGGACAACAGAGGATGAGATGGTTGGATGGCATCACCGACTCAATGGACATGGGCTTGAGTAAATGCCAGGAGTTGGCGATGGACAGGGAAGCCTGGCGTGCTGCAGCCCATGGGGTTGCAAAGAGTTGGACATGACTGAACGACTGAACTGTTGACTAATACCAGCTGCTGGCCTTGCAGTTTTTGGTGCATCTCATTAATTTGCTGAGCATACTTCTCAGGCATAATGGTTTCAGTGGAATTCAGAAAGCTGTAGGGGATCAGACAGGCAGCAGACCAAACAGTGACCATGACCATTTTGTAGTAAAAAGTTTGGCTTTGGGAAGTGTTTTGGAGCTTCTTGGTCCAACCATTGATCTGGTCATCACCAGTTGTATAAAATCCACTTTCATCTCATGTCACAATCTGGTTGAGAAATGATTTGTTGTTGCGTACAATAAGAGAAGACAACACTTCAAAACAAGGATTTTTTTTTTTTTTTTTTTACTTTTGGTCAGCTCATAAGGCACCCACTTATCAAGCTTTTTCACCTTTCCAATTTGCTTCAAATGCCAAGTGACCAAAGAATGGTCGATGTTGAGTTCTTCAGCAACTTTCCTGCAGTTTTAAGAGGATCAGCTTCAACGGTCTTTTCAATTGGTCATGTCAACCTCAGATGGTTGGCCACTGTGCTCATCTTCAAGGCTCTCATCTTCTTTGCAAAACTTACTGAACCACCACTGCACCATACATTCCTTAGCAGCTCCTGGGTCAAAAGCATTGATGTTGCAAATTGTCTCTGCTGCTATATGACCCATTTTGAACTCAAATAAGAAAATCACTCAAATTTGCTTTTGGCTAACATCATTTCCCTAGTCTAAAATAAATGTAAAATAAACAGCAAGTAATAAGTCATTAGTAAAAAAAATAAAGCGAGAAAATTGACGTGTAACATAATGGCGTTTATCTAAGGATGTATTCCAATATCAAACAGCAAAGTTTAACAATGTAAAACCACAATTACTTGTGCACCAACCTACATATACCAAGTACTGTGCTGTGGTCTAAGTGGTACAGTGATGAATAAAGCAAGATTTTGATCTTAAGGATCTCACCAAACAGCCTGTTTCAACATCTTTATTAATTTAAAATAACAAGTCATTTATTCCCTTTTTGATAATCAATTGACATTTTTATAGTACCTGTCTTTTTGGGGAAAGAGTATCTTTTTAAACATTCGTCTAGATACACTCATTTTGAGAAAGTTTTAAAATACAGAAATATTCAGAGACATATACAATAAAGGCCTGTGTACTCACCACCAAGAAGTGTCAAATACTAACCTTATTTATATAGTTATATGTCAAGCCTTTTTAATAAAGGAAACAAATTTAAGTCCTTTCTTTTTTGCCTTTTTCCTTCCCATTTCCAATTCTTTTACCTAAACAATACAACCATGAATTTGGTGTGTATCATCCTAGTTCACTGAATAATTAAACTTACAAAATTTCAAAATGATTTGTTACCAATACATAGTATAGTTTTGTGTGACTATTTACTTACATAAGTAATATTATACAGTGTATATCATTTTGCAACTTGTCTATTCCCTATTTTGAGACAGATCCATGTTGTACTATAAATACTGGGTTGGCCATAAATTTCATTCAGGTTTTTCAGTATAAACCCACCAATTCATTTCTATTAAATGACTATATAGCAATCCATGATGGGCTTCCCTGGTGACTCAGCTGTAAAGAATCCACCTGCCAATGCAAGAGACATGGGTTCAATCCCTGGGTCAGGAAGATTCCTTGGAGAAAGAAATGGCAAACCACTCCAGTATTCTTGCCTGGGAAATCTCATGGACAGAGGAGCCTGGCGGGTTACATGGGGTTGCAAAAGAGTTGGACATGACTTAGCAACTAAACAGCAACAAGTCCATGACATATGTATGTATTTATATATTCCCTTACTAGTGGACATATAGATCGTCTCCCTTTTTTAAGAAATGTGCTATAATAAATATTCTTACACATAACTCTTTGTGCTTATGTGTGAGTTTTCTCCAGTAGATATATACTTCCAAGCAGAAATGCTGGATTGTAAACTATGAGCATTTTCAATTCTGTTTGACAATTCAAAGTGACTGCACCAATTTATACTCCTACTCACAGTATGTAAGAATTTGTTTTCTGGAATCCTCTGACACTTTCAGACTTTTAAATTATCATCAATTGGATGCATGACAAATGGTACTGTTATTTCTATATTTATGTCCCTGATCATTAGAAGTGGGGGTTAACATCTTTTCAAATGTTTATTCTTGAGTTCTCCAGTCTATAAATTATCTGGTCATATAACCGGACCAGTTTGTTTATTGCCTCCTTTAAATAATGTTGATGACAACAGGTTGTTTACTGACTTTCGTTATGTAGAATAACTTTTTAGAGCATTATCTGTATTAACCTAACTGATTCCTCAGAGTAGAGATATGAAACAGGTTATATAAGCATCCTTCTTTTTACAGATGAGGAAACTTAAGGCCCAAAGAAATTAAATAACCAATCCCAAATTAGAGCTGGTTGAGGGGTGGAACCAGAATTTAATCCTAAGTGGTCTTGTTCCAGACTATTAAAACTGTTGTTAATATTGCCACTCACACTACTTGAAATAATTAGTGTCATAAAACAGGAGGATAGAACTGACTCCAAACTCATATAATTTACATACTGTTTAATCACTCTCAGTGTACTTTCTTGTTTTGGAAACAAAAATATTAACAGGTGGAATAGATGCAAAGATAATTACAAGTGTAAAATGTATTTTACACATATGAATGCAGCATCTTCATTTTGAAGAAATTGGAATACTCAAAAATGTATTTTTAAAGTATAAAAGTCATTCTATAGCCCAATGCCCAGATTGTAAAATCTTTTAAAATAAAATGATAATGATTTCATTTTTAGTGGCTGTGTGTTTTCCTTCCTTTTTAAATATATCTAGAATTAAACTGTTTGGAATAAGGAATTATTTCAACTCTAAATTAAGGAGGCAATAACATATCCATTTAAAACATATATCAACATGGAATTAGCATGTCAAATTGAACCAAAGTGGGAAAAAACCCAGCTCAGTTCTACAGGTACTAGTAGAACCTTTTCACACTTGAGGGGAGAACAAATCAGTGAAAAAAAAAAAAAGTAATACATTTTTGCAGAAATGAACATGACTCCAAATTTCAAACTACAGACGGAATAAAGAGTGATTTTTCATGGCTGATAAAAATAAACACAACTATTTGCAGTTGAATTCTGTCATCCAAATGACCCTGACTGAAAGCTTAGGAAAAATGTTTTCTACACAGATGAGAGTAGAAAGCAATTTTCCCTCCTGAGAGCTTGAATATGTTGGTGGTTCAAGTCAAAGTAGATGAAAAGATAAATATTATGTGCTGCTCCTTAGGATGACAAAACCGCAGCAAGTTCATGTCTCTCACCATTTTCTGCACTGAGCACACACCTCTGGCCCTAAAAAGAAACCAAGCCAGGCTCCAGGGTCTCTACTCCTTAGCAGCTGAAGCTCTGGTTTAAGCTTCTTCCCAACCCCACCACATATTTCTCCTCTGCCAGCCTAGTGCCTGAGCTTACATCAGTCATTTTCAGTTTAGTACTGATAATTCCAGTCAAGGTGAAAATCTATCTGGAAAGGGGATATAACACACAGGGTCCTTACCATTCATAAACATCATTTTTTGGAAGAATTTCTAGGCAGTCAATTAACAAAGCTTTGTGGGAATGGCTTGGTTTAAAGTGAAGCTTTCACGAGATAATCAACAGAAGTCTAGAAAGGAGTTTCCCCAATATTTTCTCTAGAAATTTCTAAATGCTATAGTTAGGAAGCATAGTCACTCTAGCTTGCTCTTTGTATAGTTACCAGGTTCACTGGCATTTTAAAAGCTCTGAGAAATCTTCTAAGATACAAATGATTGTAGTTTTTTGCTCGGCTGAATTTACCATGAATGAGAACACCAATAACAGAATGTTAATTGACAAACAAGAAGAAACTTCTTTCCTAGTGAAAAGAAAAGTGTGTGTGAACAAGAAACAAGCTCTTTAATAGGGTGATTGGCAAGGCATGAGCTAGGAAAGGTTGGGACTCACTGACAAGGGTAGATCAGAAGGCATACACAACTAATTATTTCTAATTAGAAAAACCCTCCAAAGTAGAAAACCCAGTTTTAAAAATGTTAAAAATTAAATACACTTTGTCATAAGTAATCATGTTGAGTGTTGCTTTTCCTGATGAGGTGTAATCAGGATGTGATGGGGAAATACACTAAAGTTAGCATCAGAAGTCTTGCACTGGAGTTCCTGTTCTGCCAGTTATTAGCTATGTGATATATGTGAAATTTGTCATTTTAAAGTTCTATATAAATGCAGGACATTATTAGAATCCAGGACAATTAAGGAATTGTTGATACACTCTCAGGATAGCAGAATCTTACATGTTTCCCCAAATAAATTGTGCAGAATCTTTTGAAGATTGTAATTGCTGTTTTTTTTCCAGTTTGGGGCTATTATGAATAAAGTTAGTATAAACATTTTTGTATACATTTTTTGTGGACACATTTTTATTAGGTACATTACCATCTATAATGAGTTTTCCCATTTCATTAGATTTTCTTTTTTTCTTTCTGTATCTGACAGGGTGCTAACTTCTGCCCCAGTCTTCAATTAGGATTTTCCTCTATTGTTAAAGTAATATCTAATGCTGTTCTATTTCTTTTTGGTTTTTAAGAATTGAAAAGATATTTCGGAACATCAATAGAACATACGGGGATTCAATTTTTTCTTCTAAGGATGGGTGGAAAAAAACAGAGTTCTTTTGTCAAATGTCCACAGAATGACCTCTACAAGCGTGTTCTTTCTATCTGTTTCCATTATAGCTCTAAGTTGAAAACAAAACCCAACACCTATCAATAAGAAACTGAGAACTGCCCATAGTATATTTATACAAAAGAACATATTAAAATAACAAAACATTACACATGACATGGACAGTCTCATAGATATTATGTTGAGTGGAAGAAAACATCTCCAAAGAGTACATACTTAAAATCTTATATGAAATTTAACAACAGGCAAAAACCAACTGATGGGGAGAGAATTTAGAACAGTGTTTACCTCTGGGAATGGGATGATAGGGTGTGAGTATGACTAGGGTGATACCACTCTAATGGCAGAAAGCAAACAGGAACTAGAGTCTCTTGATGAAGGTAAAAGAGGAGAGGGAAAACTCTGGCTAGCTAAAAACTCAACATTCAAACACTAAGATCATGGTCTGTATTGTCAAAGCTATGGCTTTTCCAGTAGTCATGTATGGACATGAGAGGTGGACCATAAAGACGGCTGAGCACCAAAGAATTGATGCTTTTCAACTGTGGTGTGGGAGAAGACTCATGAGAGTCCCTTGGACTGCAAGGAGATCAAAACAGTCAATCCTAAAGGAAATCAACCCTGAATATGGAAGGACTGATGCTGAAGTTCCAATAGTTTGGCTGTCTGATGCGAACAGCCAGCTCATTGGAAAAGACTCTGCTGGGAAAGACTGAGGGCAGGAAGGGAAGGAGGTGACAGAGGATGAGACGGTTGGATGGCATCACCAACTCAATGGAATTGAATCTGAGCAAATTCTGGAAGACAGTGAAGGACAAGGAAGCCTGGCATGCTGTAGTTCATGGGGTTGCAAATAGAGTCAGACTCAATTCAGCAACTGAACAACAAATGACTAGGGTGATTACTAGGAAAGCTACGGGGTGCTAAAAGTGCTTTATATTTCATGTGGATGGAGCTTAATCACACACATATATATATATATGGAAATTTACATCTAGTTGTATACTTAATGTTAATACATTTGTGGGTTTCACTGTTTGCCATCTTCCGATCTAATCAGTTTTTCCTTAAAAAAACAGAAAAAATTTTCATTTACGCTTTTTAATCAATATCCCATCTAAATTCAGTTTATACATGTAGCACTTATTCCTTCAAAAATAATTGATTACATCTATGGAGGTTGCACTGTGCTGAGAGATGTGAATGGCACATCCATGGTTGCTACACACAGACAGCTCTTAGCCTGGCAGAAAAGACAGCTGTGGATTAAATAATTATAAAATGATGAGTGTACATAAGCAATGTGAAACTCAATGGAGAGGTTAGGGAACAAAGTATCATTTAACTGGAATACCAAGAAGAATGCTTGCTAGAGGGCATGGCATGTGAGAAAGTCTTCTGGGGCCAGAAAAGTCTCCCCAGCATTGAAGCAGATGCTTCTGAAGTGGGGAGAGCCAGGGAAAAGTGGCTAGAGAGGTAAGCAGGGTTCAGAGAGATAGTTAAGTCAGTTCAAGAGAATAATTTAGCTGTTCTGATACATACAACAACTTCAAATTAGAGGTTATTTCAAATTTGCTTGCACGTGCTGTAGTCTTAGATCACTGTCAACATGCAATTGATTATCTTATAGTGGTTGTCCAGTAATGAAAAAAATCCAGATTAACATGGACAAAGGGTTACAAATAGCTTTTAATAGACTACAGAACAATCCCAGGAGACTTCATGATTAGATGGTACGAGGGGGTTTACTCCAAGGTTGAAAATAATCACAACAAAAAATTGAGTTAACTGACAGCACAAGCTAACACGGTTTGTATGGTAGGGATTTCCTTGTGTCAACTTTTGATATATGAGAAAATTACACATGCATTGTCTTTTTAATCACATTTAAAAAAACATAAAGAGTTTTAAAATGACATTCTAATGAAACTTTTGTAGAAACCTGAGGCACTAAGTTTGAAAACCACTGAAGTAGCCCAGAGATTCTGGGTTGAACTTTGATCTTGATCCTGTATATACAAATTTGGACAAGTCACAACTTCTCTTCCAATCATTTATAAAATAGTAGCTCTCTGCCTTTCCTGTTGTATTGTTCTCAGGAGCAAATATAGGGCAGACTTTTCTGGTCTCTTATCTTATACAAGGAACACCAAAGTTTTTCAGGTATCACTGTGCCCAGCATTAGGGTCTGAATCTTGATTTGGTCAATTAAGCTAATCCTTTGGCCAAGTACTCATTATGCTATTGTGACACTCTTCTAGGCAATGAGTTACAAAGGAGAAATATTCTAGGGTGCTTCTGGGGAATGTTTTCCTTTCTCACAGAAAGAGAGATTCTGGGAAGGAACTGAGAAGAAATCCCTATTTTTCCTCCTTTAATTGCTGTCATGTGAGGATATTTTGTTGGTGCCAGTGCAGCCATCATGTGAGCATGAGAAGAAGTAAGATTCTACAACCAGCACTCTGGAATCCTGGAGTTGCCAAACCATTACTGTTACCACCTTCTTCTAGCATTCTTGCTGTGTGACCAAGAAAAAAAAGACAAAGAAGAAGAAAAAGAAAATAACTGCCCCCATTGTCTAAGTTACTGCCAGGCATTCTGTTAATTACAGCCAAAGTTATCTCAGATGACATACCGTGGCATGAAACATTTACAAACTGAAGGGCTGAGTACAATCTAGATGTTGTTGTTCAGTCGCCAAGTCATGTACGACTCTTTAAGACCCCAGGGGCTGCAGCATGCCAGGCTTCCCTGTTCCTCACCATCTCCTGGAGCTTAGCCAGTCTCATAGTATCTAACTACTCTCTCCTTCTCTGGATCCATGTGGTAATATGCTTTTCTAGATGACACTGCCTTTGAATAAGGAATTTAAGTCTAAACTTCTTTGGGAATGAATGTGATATAATAAAAAGCATATAGAACTTGGCACCCGACAAACTTGGACTTGAATCTGAATTCTATCACTTAGTAACTGTATGATTTTGGACAAGTCCCTTAGTTTTTCCAGGCTTCGGTTTCCTCATCCGAAAATGGAGATAATAATAGACTCTCCCTCAGAGAATTGTGTTATGAAATCATTTAAGACATGTAAGATGCGTAGATCACCGTCTTGTACATTGAAAATATTTTAAGGTGTTTGTTATCCTCTTCCTTCTACTCTTCATCATCACTTCTTTCTCTTGCATTCAGACAACTTCAAGACAGACATACACTACGTCAAATGCCATTATAGATCAGCAAATCTGATCCACCATAAAAACAGAGGATATGGGAGTTAAATCATTCAATATATACTCTCTAATAACTAGAACAATTCTTTTATCAGATAATGCTTTTAAAGAGTTTCAAAGTCATCCGAAAAAGTGTATGTAAAAATACAAGTACTAACACATTAACTTTTATATTTCCTTTGAGATTTTGCTTTTGAAAGTACTGGCAGGAGCTTCAGAGGTATTTTCATTTTTTGAAAATTTGGTTTTCAAAATACTTCTAATTGTTATCACTGCAGTTCTTAATGCATGATTAAGAAGCAAGGTTGACTGGATTTATTTTTGGATTCATCTTATAATAATGGTTTATAAATTATCCAGTATAAGAATTATTACAACTACCTACTGTAATACAAAATACACAGTTTCATAAACAAATTCCAATGTGTCTACTTTAATTTCAACCCTTGCCACCAGAAAGTCAACACTTATAATTTTGATAGTTAAATGGCCAAAAGAGAAAGTCCCTTTATATCACAAAAATAAAAATTAAGAAAATAATGAATTCTTCAGTTCAGTTGCTCATTTGGGTCTGACTCTTTGTGACCCCATGGAGTGCAGCATGCCAGGCTTCCCTGTCCATCACCAACTCCCAGAGCCTACTCAAACTCATATCCATCACGTCGGTGATGCCATCCAACTGTTTCATCCTCTGTCATCCCCTTCTCCTGCCTTCAATACTTCCCAGCATCAGGGTCTTTCAAATGAGTCGGTTCTTCGCATCATGTGGCCAAAGTATTGGAGTTTCAGCTTCAGCATCAGTCCTTCCAATGAATATTCAGGACTGATTTCCTTTAATATGGACTCATTGGTTCTCCTTGTAGTCCATGGGACTCTCAAGAGTCTTCTCCAATACCATAATTCAAAAGCATCAATTCTTTAGTGCTCAGCTTTCTTTATAGTCCAACTAACACATCCATACATGACTACTGTAAAAACCATAGTTTTGACTAGATGGACCTTTGTTGCTTAAGTAATGTCTCTGCTTTTTAATAAGCTGTCTAGGTTGGTTATAGCTTTTCTTCCAAGGAGTAAGCGTCTTTTAATTTCATGGCTGCAGTCACCATCTACAGTGATTTTGGAGCCCGAAAATATAAAGTCTGTCACTGTTTTCATTGTTTCCCTATCTATTTGCAATAAAGTTATGGGACCAGATGCCATGATCTTAGTTTTCTGAATGTTGAAATGTTGAAATTCAGTTTTATGAACGTTGAGTTTTGAGCCAACTTTTTTAGTCTCCTCTTTCACTTTCATCTTTAGTTATTCATTTTCTACCATAAGGGTGGTGTCATCTGCATATCTGAGGTTATTGATATTTCTCCCACAATCTTGATTCCAGCTTGTGCTTCATCCAGCCTGGCATTTCGCATGATGTACTCTGCATATAAGTTAAATAAGCAGGGTGACAATATACAGCCTTGACATACTCCTTTTCCTATTTGGAACCAGTCTGTTGTTCCATGTCCAGTTCTAACTGTTGCTTCCTGACCTGCATATAGGTTTCTCAAGAGGCAGGTCAGGTGGTCTGGTATTCCCATCTCTTTCAGAATTTTCCACAGTCTGTTGTGATCCACACAGTCAAAGGCTTTGGCATAGTCAATAAAGCAGAAATAGATGTTTTTCTGGAACTCTCTTGCTTTTTCGATGATCCAGTGGATGTTGGCAATTTTATCTCTGATTCCTCTGCCTTTTCTAAATCCAGCTTGAACTTCTGAAAGTTCACAGTTCACGTACTGTTGAAGCCTGGCTTGGAGAATTTTGAGCATTACTTTGCTAGCATGTGAGATGAGTGCAATTGTGCAGTAGTTTGAGCATTCTTTGGCATTGCCTTTCCTTGGGATTCAAATGAAAACTGACCTTTTCTAGTGCTGTAGTCACTACTGTTTTCCAAATTTGCTGGCATATTGAGTGTAGCACTTTCACAGCATTATCTTTTAGGATTTGAAATAACTCAGCTGGAATTCCATCACCTCCACTAGCTTTGTTTGTAGTGATGCTTCCTAAGGCCCATTTGACTTTGCATTCCAGGATGTCTGACATTGCAGACAGATTCTTTACCGTCTGAGCCCCCAGGCAATCCCAATGAATTCTTAGTACTCAACTAACTAAAAATGTCTTGAGCCCTCTGCACAGGGTCACCTGACTATAGGAACAGTTGTAGGATTTAATGACTTGGTCCAAGGCTTGCCCTAGGATTCTATATAAAAGAATAGTCTTTTGTTTTCTGAAATTAGTTGATGATAACAATCATCAGATCCAGTATGATGCATAAGAGAATCTCTTTTAAGAAAATTTCCCCCAAATAAGTAAATGACATAATGCAACAGAGAAAAAGAAGGGCTTGGCACTACTGATCTGAATGTAGTAAGTAACAATAAAGAATAAAGCAAATGGCAAATAAAGAGCGATCATATAGCCTAGTTTTTCCCGGACCATCCCAGTGTACGCCGGTTGCCCCTGCACAAGTGCTCATAATGCCTCCTTTCACTCTCAAAAGTAACCAGGGTTGGATAATAAATTATATACAACGGAAAAGGGGATGATGTTTTTAGACTAGACTGTTGGGAAAGGCTTCACAGAACCAGTAGGACTTATAAGGTGACTTGATGACCAGGGCAGGGGGTGATGGAGGGAGGCAGTAAGGAAAGTCAGGCTATAGCTCAAACTCAAATACCAACCAAGAGAGACCTGCTGAGAATGTGCAGGCTCTCCATTCATTCACTTCCTCACTCTTTCAACCAATATGTATACAGCACACACACAACACAGCGGGCACATTATAGTCAAGGAGCAGCGAGCAAGGGAGAAGTAGAATTTTCTAAAAAATTAACAAATAAACTGGTTATTTTTAGATAGTGATAAATGCTCTAAAGAAAATTCAAAAGGGTGACAGGTTAGTGGGGGGGTGGGGAAGGCTGGCTGTTCTAGACAAGGCTCTTGAAAGAGCTGGACTGTGAATTCTGACCTGACTGAAGAGAAGCCAGCACCTGTGAAATGATGTGAGGAAACATGTGGGCCCTTATGTGGGGACAAGCTTGGTCTGTGGCTGGCTGGCAGCCATGATGGAGAGGGAGAGTGACAGCCATGGGATTAGACCAGGCAGGTACAGCAGGGCACTGGAGCTCACAAGCAGAAAGTGAAGGCATGTGGACAATAAGCAGGCAGATGACTTAATGAGAATCCTGTTTAGAGAGATCACTCTAGCTGACTGGGTGGCAAACATAACACAAAGAAGCAAAGGCAAGTGGGAGCCCAGTAGGGACAAAGAGATGGCACTGCTTAGACAGGTGGCTGCAGGGGAAACAGAAGGAATTAGATGGGTTTAAAACATGTTTTGGAGGGAAGCTGTCAGGGTTGCTAAAGGTTTTCTGAGGTTGAGAAGGTGGGGAGTAAATGGCAGAGAGAAATGAAGATGAAAATTCTTGAATTTGGTACAAAATTGGATGTATAGTATTACGAACACAATTACTGAAATGGAAGCACAGTTCCACTTTCAAGCATCCATTCATGCTTTGATCAAAGATCAACTGACCTGGACAAAGGAAAATGCTGATTCATATTATGAACTCCTAGAACAAAACCCGTTTCAAATCCATCTTTTCATCTCCTACAGTAATTAAGTGTTCCATTGCACCTAAATACTCAAGAAAATACTAATGAATGGCTGAATGGAAGTTTTCTATGTGAATCATTCTATGCTGCTGCTAAGTTGCTTCAGTCGTGTCCGACTCTGTGCGACCCCATAGACAGCAGCCCACCAGGCTCCCCCGTCCCTGGGATTCTCCAGGCAAGAATACTGGAGTGGGTTGCCATTTCCTTCTCCAATGCATGAAAGTGAAGAGTGAAAGGGAAGTCGCTCAGTCATGTCCAACCCTCAGCAACCCCATGGACTGCAGCCTACCAGGCTCCTCTGTCCATGGGATTTTACAGGCAAGAGTACTGGAGTGGGGTGCCATTGCCTTCTCCAGAATCATTCTATACATTTCAGGAAAATGTCTAGAGGAATAGAGGTTAGCTTTGTTAAGCAATTAGTTCACTTGTTCTCTCACTTATGGCTCCTTAACTCCTTGAACACATTTATTTAGGGCTTACTTTATGCCAGGCATTGTGCTCTGCAGATCTGTCAGTTACACAGTGCCACTGCTAGGGCAGAAAAATTTTTGACAGCAAGTAACATAGAACCCTAAAGTTAACTAAAAGTCTGGGAGGGCTTCCTTGAAGAAGAAATTCTTGAGTGAAATTCTAAAGGCGTGAACTTGACAGAAGTAAATTTCTGCAATAAGAGGACCCAAAATAAGCCCTTGTTGCTGGAGCCGAGGGACCAGAGTGGCCAATGAAGAGGCTGAGAGGTCTGGAAGCAGGCTCTGCAGGGCCCTATAGAGAGAGACAGCTGGAGTTTTAAAGCAGGTGAGACGTGGTCACACTGCATCTTGAAGACTGCCTGTGGCAAATGACTGGATTGATGGAGGTCAGTCAAGGGCTGACACTGGTCACTTTTCTTTTGCAGCTGATTAACATTTCTTAGGCCATCCAGAAACATAACATAGACTGAATAATTGTCTTTGGAGAAGTTTGGATTAAGAAGGAGAAGGAAAAGAAGAGAGAAGGAAGGGGAGGGGGAGGAAGCAGCAGCAGCAGCAACACAGGCAAGAAGCTCAAATATCTGGCATGTAATTTCAAACATCTAGGTAACATATCCAAAGCTTCCCAAGCTATTTAACTACCAAAGCATTTCACTATTGAAGAAACAGCTAAGAAAATGACATTTTTTGAAATTAACTTCAATTTTAAATGAATGTTTTTCCCCCATTTTAAGTATAATGCATGTTCATTATTTCAAAAAAATAATGAAATAAAGAAAACAAGTACCAAAAAAACACACCTTTATTATCTCCCCTAAACAGCCAGTTAATATTTTACTGTATTTCTTTGCATACTTTTGACTAAATTTTCCTCTTTTTTCTTAACAGATTTGTTAAAACACTGCTTATACAATTTTGTTTACTTTTCTTTTCACGTAATTTAACACAATCAAGAGAAATAAAAAATCTCTCTCTGTAACTTTACCCACGATCTCAAGGAACCCTATTTTCTCTCTAATCAAACATGCAGCTTATAGGTCACACATGATGAAGTGCTGGTCTCCTGTGAGTCATGACACTGTTAAACCTTTGTAATATTTATTTATTTTCATCATTGACAGAAACGTCTGATTCCTCCTTACATTCATAAGGGCTTGCTGGCTCACTGAGGAAGGAATGTCAAAAACTACTAAAAATTTTGAAGAGGGCAACTTCTTTTCCATGACAAGCTGGCTATCTGTGTCATCAAAACAGCCACAACTATGATAGTCAAAAGATAGTATCTAAATTGTGTTGTGCATGCTTGCTAAGTCGCTTTAGTTGTGTCCGACTCTTTGTGACCCCATGGACTGTATAGCCCACCAGGCTTCTCTTTCCATGGGATTCTCCAGGCAAGAATACTGGAGTGGGTCCCCATGCCCTCCTCCAGGGGATCCTCCCAACCCAGGGATTAAACACTCATCTCTTATGTCTCCTGCATTAGTAGGCAGGTTCTTTTATCAGTAGAGCCACCTGGGAAGCCCAAATTGTGTTACCATTTTTAAATGTCAGAACTTTAGTAAATTCATAAAGCTTAATATAATTCATTACATTTACTAGAGTGGTTCCAGTTTTAAGAAATTATTGCCAACCAAATAACAGACACCCTAGAAGTACTTTTCCTTGTTCAGGTTTGGGAAGTGGGGTGGCTTGAATAACAACATCATTTCCTTTGCCTGGGAAATAAATGAAATCACAGTATGCCAAGTTGCACATATTTTTCATTAGCACTTAGCCACCATGTCTATACTGAGATCCATTTATCTCATACATTTTTTTTTACTTCTTTTCAGATAAAATTTTCAAATGCTTACATTTCACTGTATATTGGTTGATTGGATAATTTGAACATCAAAGGAAACTTTCATTTAATTTAAGCTGTAAAGTTGTCTTTTGCTTTATTAACTCTCAATCAATAAACAAGCAATTTGGAAATGTAATCAGGAAATGCTTCCGATTGGCTGACAATGTATCAAAGGCAGGCTTCAAGGCAACAGCAGGCTGTAACAAGCAGTTTATTACCAGTAGCTGTTACTGACATTAGTCAAAACCAAGAAAGATAAAATGGAATAAGAAATGTAATGCTGGAGGAGCCTTGGGCGCTGTGTTCTCTTCTTCCTTTTGAAAACTGCAAGCCTGTCTTTGATATGATAACAAATATAAACTGTTTAAAAACACCAAATGCAGAAAAACTGAGCCTAGCCTGTCATGGAGTTAATCCATTCCGGAGTGACACACAAATAGTGTAACATCCAGCAGATATATGTTATGGAAATATTTTGAATTGGATTTACATGTAGTGAGCAAATTGGAACTTTTGATTTTTACCAGATATTGTAATATGCATGTTCTCATATTAACGGAGTGTAATCCTATTTGAAGATAATGAGTTTTCAACAGGCTCTGCAATTGGAAGCTACGTGAAAAAAATTGTTTGGTTTTTAACTAGAGATGGGCAAAGAGAACTGAACCCTAAATTTGCAAGGTAGCTTCACTTTATGTCAGTCTGCTCACGTTATTTTGCCCTCGGTTACTGCTTACCAGAGATTTCTGGGATTGATGTGTTTTAGGCTCCCCTCTTCCCCTTTATCTCTGGACTGTCCATCCCTGGGAAAATACCAAAGAGAAGAACACTTGACAAGGACTTTTCTTTGCACACTTCTTATAGTCATTCTAGACAGTTTATGCATATCTTTCAGACAATTAAAACAGGAGAGAGGGGGGAAAAGCCTTTGCCCTTGTTGGTCTGAAACCTCCTTTATATATTGAGCACAGATTCACAGAATTATTTTTCACTGCACTCAGAACATGATAAGCCACACTGGTAGCAAAATCAAATAGACTTAACACAAAGGAGAGATAAAGGAACCAAGAAGGGATTCTATTTTTTATTGCATTCTGAGGCATCTCTGCCTTGGCACGCTGGGCATGCTTAGCCCAGGTGTCTTTCTATCACTATGTGAGGAGTTTCCCCTTAAAGAGCAGCTAGGGATCTCCATGTTTCAAAATAAATAATATATATGTTGTGTGAAGAAGCTTTGCCTTCGGAGCTGACAATATATATTGAAATGAGTCTATGAGACCTAGCTGGTGGATTGCACCTAGGTTATTGACTATCATTTCTGTCCATTTTTCCTCCCATGTCCAGACACATTAGTCATTTTCTCTGAATAATCAGCTGACCATCTACCCAATTTGTCCTCAATATATAAAGACACTGAAATGTCATAAAACCTCCTTTTGGTAAATGGTCCTTAATTTTGCATACGGATATTTAAGACTTGGGCTTCCCTGGTGACTCAGTGGTAAAGAATCCACCTGCCAACTCAGGGGTCACAGGTTCAATTCCAGGATTGGGAAGATCCCCTAGAGAAGGAAATGGTCCACTTCAGTATCCTTGCCCAGGAGATCCCTGGACAGAGGAACTTGATGCGCTATTACCTCACTATTGAGCCATATGACATGCTTAAAATATTTTCCAGTTTATTTTCTGCTTATAGATACAGATGTATCATGGAATTAAAAGTCTATTCATGTGCAGAATTAGCAACTTTTCTATTATGACCTACTCCTATAATGATGAAAGCAAACCTCTGAGTTGATTTGACTACTTGATTTTAACTGACAACTGATTTCAAACTGATTTAAATTAGCTAAAAATTTTGACTTATTGGGCATACTACAAATACTAGGGAAAAATATTTTAGTTAATGATTGTCGTTTAAGAATTTCATGAAGTTCAACCAAGCAATTTTGGAGTATCTTTTGTTCCTAAATTGGTGTTATTATCTTTTTTTTTTTTTTTTTTGTCAAGCTACTTTGTAGGCATTTGAAAATCATCTTCTGAAAAACAAAGATTTTGTACTTGATATTGAAGTTGGGAAATGCCACATATCCATTTAACATCTCTATAGGATAACACCCATATTCTAATATAGTCTCTAAGGAGAGATTTTTAAGGTTTTTTTTTTTTTTTTTTTTTTTTTATTCAGGAATACTTTATTTACAATATTAAGTAAATTTCAGTTGTACAGTATAGTTTTTCACAATTTTTAAAGGTTATATTCCATTTATAAGTATTACAAAATATTGACTATGTTCCTTGTGCTTTACATTATATCCTTTAGCTGATTTTATTCACAGAAGCTTGTATTTCTCAGTCCTCTATCTTGCCTCTCCCATCCTTCCCTTGCCCCACTGGTAACTGCTAGTTTGTTTTTTTATATTTGTGAGTCTGGTTCTTTTTTCTTTTACTTACTAGTGTTTTTGTTAGATTCCACATATAAGTGATATCAGACAGTATTTGTCTTCCACTAAGCGTAATATTCTCCAAGTCCATCCATGATTTTTTAACAATAATTGGATTTTTAAAAATCAGCTCATGATTCACAGAGAGGAAAACATTTTTAATCAGTATTCTTATGACTGTACCAAAATTCAAAATGTTTGTTCTTTAGAAGCAGAAATAATAAAACTCTCCTCAGCTTTGTGGTGAAAGACTGAACAAGCAGTTCAAACTCACAGAGCAAGACACTGTGAGAAGAAAGCATGTACCACCAATGATTAATACACAAAGAAATAGAGAACATGCCAACATTTATTTTGCCCGCCCTTGTTTTCCATGCTCACAGTGCATAATTAAACATCTATTAACATCAATGGGAATATGTGGAAGCCAAATAATTATCTTTAAATAGATTTATCATTCATCTATCAGCACTTGAAGACGAAATAAAAGTAGTCAGCAGTTTAAGAGTTTTAGAAGTTATTTTTTGAGATTGATCCAAAAAATCTATGTGAGGTTATTTATATCATCTGCAGCTTTGTGCCTCTCAGAAAGAATGTGGAAATATCAATGTTGAAACAAAACTTAAGAGGAGAAACATTAGATACTGTGAAAAGAATAAAGAGTGGCAATTGTTTAAAAATCAAGGGCAGTGTGGTGCTAGAGAGAAAAGACGCACAAATGGTGTCATTTATTAGTTCTAGAAGATTACTGTGATGTCTCTCCGCTTTCACTATGCTTAATAGAGAGTGAAACAATTTGTTATCAACTTGGTTTCAGATAAGTAGGAGTGTTGAAGCAGTGGCTATGAAGATTACTTTGTTTTAGTCTAACATATGTATGTAAGAAATAAAAACATCAGGAATATTTAAAAAGTATCACGATTTCCATTTTATTTCTTATGAAAAAAAATGTATACTGGCACAATCAGATCATTTTAGGGAGCAGAACTCTGGAACTTCTTCATAAAATAAGACTTGCACCTCCATCACTGACTCTGTAAGTTATGATCTCAAAGTGCCACAGGGCAAGCGGGCTATGTATTTTTAATTACATATAAAGTCCCAAGGGTCTCGTACATAAACAGAGAATATGTGACAATACTTTACAGTACAGAATACATAGAGTATAGAACTTGACATTCTTAACCTAGGTATTAATTGCATATGCAACATTTTTGAATATTGAAGACATGAGTTTGAGGAAAAGGGAAGAATACAGGACGATGCCTAAGAATCTGGCTGGAAGAATGTGTAGAAGATAGTGTCATTCACTGTAATGTAGAAGATGGAAGGGGACAGTTCTGCAGCAGAATAAATTAATATTTACATTTTGAACATATTATTTTGAGACATCTACAAGTCACTGAGGTCCAAAGAGTGATGTCATGAAGGCTGCCGAAAACATGAGGATGGCGATCAGAGGAAAACCTGGGATGGATAGCTGCGTGTAGGAATCATCAGCACGAAGTTGGAGTAGGTTAAAGGAGAGAGGGCAGAGAAAGGAAAGAGCTTAGAACCAAGAAGAAGCCCATATGTAGAGTCTGATAGGGAAGCAAAGGAGACTGGTCAGGAAGCACCAGTGAATGAGGAAGAGAACCAATAAAGAGTGGGGCTGCTAGATTCAAAAGAAGAAACAAGGAAAAGATATTGTACACTGTTCTGAGTGACTCTTAGAACTCAGGAAGAATAAGGACAAGAACACAGGTGACCATTGGCTTTGACAACATGGACGTCTCTGGTGTCCTTGACAGGAGAGAGTTTAAGTAAGACAAGGGCAGCAGCACACCAGGGTGGGCATCATATACGAATGGATTGAATAGAGAGCCTCAAGGATGAGAAATCTGAATTGCGGAGAAGATGGTGAGAAGGTAGGGTTTTCTTTGCTGTTGTTGTTTTTCTTCTAAGACCAGAGATAAGAAAGAATGTTTATATGTTGATAGAGATGACCCAATGTACGGAGTTTTACATTACAAGAATAAGACCATTACAGAAAATGAAATAACTGAGAATTTGGGAAATGATGGAATCTGGGCTTGATAGGGGCAGTATTAATAGGAGGTTAATTAATATTAACCTGATACTACTAGGAGGAATATTTGCTTCATTGTCACAAGAAGGAAGAAGGTGATGACTGATTCAAGGAACACTCTATGCCTATTGTCGTATTGATAAACGCCTGCTGTTATCGCGGTGTGCCTTCAACACTCATGCTATAGTAATAACTGTATTTTACAGAACTCTTGGTGGTTTAGTTGCTAAGTCGTGTCTGGCTCTTTGCGACCCCATGAACTAGAAACTGCCAGGCTCCTCTGTCCATGGGATTCTCCAGGCAAGAATACTGGAGTGGGTTGCCATTTCCTTCTCCAGGGAAGAAGACTTCCTGACCCAGGGATCGAACCCAGGTCTGCTGCATTGCAGGCAGATTCTTTACTGACTGAGCTATGAGGGAAGCCACTTGACTTATCATAAATAAGGTTATATAGAAATAATTTCAAAGAAGGAAAAAAGAGTCTAAAAACTAAGTGGTTTCCATTGTGAAGGGAACTTCTGCATAGCTCTGAATTAAACACCATTGAGCAAATGTACATTTTGATTACTTTCAGCTTTTACACTTCAATAATGACCTTTATTTTCAGATCACCACCACCACGTTATTAAAACAGCACTTCTTATCACTCTCTCACCTTTAACACCTATGATTATGATAAACCAGTGATTCTCAAAGTGCAGCCTTTGATTCCTTCCTGAGACTCTTTCTTGTAAGAGTTTCCAGGGGTTGAAACTATTTTTACAATAATACTAAGATATTTTTTGGTTTGTTTTATTGTGCTGACATTTGCACTGATGGTACAAAAACACTAACATGAGTAAAACTGCTGGTACCTTAGCACAAATCAACGGAGTGACACTAAATCATACCAAGAGCCCCTGGTTTTGGTTTTGGTTTTAACCATCATACTCTCCCAGTAAATCACAGAAACAAAAAAAGCCAGTTTCATTCGAGGATGGCCTTGATGAAATAATAACTATTATTAATTAAATATCTGTTATATTATTAATTTTGTAAAATTAACACCTTGCGTACATGGCTTTTTAACATTTTGTGTGATAAAATGTGAAAAACACACGAAAGCACTTTTGTTGCATATTGAAGTACTATGGTGATCTCTTGACACCACGGTGAGCCTACTTGGTTGCCTCTTCATGACCCATTTTTACTTGAAAGTACAATTATCAGACTAAGTATGGTTATTCAGATGTAGACGTTGTGTTAGTCACTCAGTCGTGTCCGACTCTGTAGGACTCCATGGAATGTAATCCACCAGTCTCCTCCATCCATGGAATTTTCTAGGCAAGAATACTAGAGTGAGTTGCCATTTCCTTCTCCAGGGGATCTTCCTGACCTAGGGATTGAACCCAGGTCTCTCACAATGCAGGCAGACTCTTTACCATCTGAGCCACCAGGGAAGCCCAGATGTAGATATTTGGCAGATATTTTCTTAAGAATGTTAGTCTCACAGTCGTGTCCAACTCTTGATGACCCCATAGACTGTAGCCCACTAGGGTCCTCTGTCCATGAAATGCTCCAGGCAAGAATACTGGAGTGGGTAGCCATTCCCTTTGCCAGGGGATCTTCTCTACCCAGGAACCTGATCTCTCATACTGCAAACAGATTCTTTACCATATGAGCCACCAGGGAAGTCTCATCTTTCTCAAAAATACCCACAAATAACCTCTTAGTTCAAAGAGAATATCTGACAGTGGTTATTGCCAATGACAAAATTTCAGTTTAAGTGAAAACTTGAATTTTAAAAGATCTGCAATCACTACTATGATCTTGACAGCTTATCAACATTTAAAGTCTTTTCTGAAGATATCAGCAACATTGGTGATGAGAATTTTTTTTTTAATATGTATCACATAATGAAAAGAATCAACATTTGGAGGGTCTACATAAGTCAATAAATCAAAATTTTCTAAATGATCAGTGCATGATTTTATAGAAGATATATAGGTAAAAGATTAATTTAAAGTATGAGATAGATTAATGGATTTCAATGTAACAACATGGAAATTTCACTGACTTTTTTTCAGGTTATACATTGCAATAATGTCTAGCTTCTTTAAGAAACCACCACTATCAAGTTTTTGTGCAATACCAAAGAATACTCACAGTTATCTGAAAAGGTTAACAAAATATTTCATTTTTTTCTAACTATATATCTGTGCAGAGCTAAGTTTTCTTCCTATGATTAAACCAATTCAACTTATTGTAAGATGTGCAGGTATGAAAAGGTTGTTCTATTTAGCTAGACTTGAAAGACATTTTGGACAAAAATGTGAAATAACAACATTCTCTTTTTTGTTTTTGGAAAAACAGTTGTTTTTCATAGAAAACGTTAATGATATATACATAACTACTATTTTAAACTGAAATAACTGTGAACTTCCAGATGTTCAAGCTGGTTTTAGAAAAGGCAGAGGAACCAGAGATCAAATTGCCAACATCCACTGGATTATCGAAAAAGCAAGAGAGTTCCAGAAAAACATCTATTTCTGCTTTATTGACTATGCCACAGCCTTTGACTGTGTGGATCACAAGAAACTATGGAAAATTCTGAAAGAGATGGGAATACCAGACCACCTGACCTGACTCTTGAGAAACCTATATGCAGGTCAGGAAGCAACAGTTAGAACTGGACATGAAACAACAGACTGGTTCCAAATAGGAAAAGGAGTTCATCAAGGCTGTATATTGTCACCCTGTTTATTTAACTTCTATGCAGAGTACATCATGAGAAATGCTGGAAAGGAAGAAGCACAAGCTGGAATCAAGATTGTGGGAGAAATATCAATAACCTCAGATATGCAGATGACACCACCCATATGGCAGAAAGTGAAGAGGAACTAAAAAGCCTCTTGATGAAAGTGAAAGAGGAGAGTGAAAAAGTTGGCTTAAAGCTCAACATTCAGAAAATGAAGATTATGGCATCTGGTCCTATCACTTCATGGGAAACAGATGGGGAAACAGTGGAAACAGTGTCAGACTTTATTTTTGGGGGCTCCAAAATCACTGCAGATGGTGACTGCAGCCATGAAATTAAGAAGACGCTTACTCCTTGGAAGGAAAGTTATGACCAACCTAGATAGCATATTCAAAAGCAGAGACATTACTTTGCGAACAAAGGTCCATCTAGTCAAGGCTATGGTTTTTCCAATGGTCATGTATGGATGTGAGAGTTGGACTGTGAAGAAAGCTGAGCGCCGAAAAATTGATGCTTTTGAACTGTGGTGTTGGAGAAGACTCTTGAGAGTCCCTTGGACTGCCAAGAGATCCAACCAGTCCATTCTGAAGGAGATCGGCCCTGGGTGTTCTTTGGAAGGAATGATGCTGTAGCTGAAACTCCAGTACTCTGGCCACCTCATGCGCAGAGTTGACTCATTGGAAAAGACTCTGATGCTGGGAGGGATTAGGGGCAGGAGGAAAAGGGGATGACAGAGGATGAATTGGCTGGATGGCATCACCGACTCGATGGACGTGAGTTTGAGTGAACTCCAGGAGATGGTGATGAACAGGGAGGCCTGGTGTGCTGCAATTCATGGGGTTGCAAAGAGTCGGACAGGACTGAGCGACTAAATTGAACTGAACTGAATAGGCATTTAAAAGATATTTACCTATAAATTATTTTGTTATTAATATTAATAGATATTATCCACATAAACAAAAGTTCTTTGGAGTCTTCAAATCTTTTAAGAGACCAGAGGGTGGTAAGACCAAAAGTTTGAACTTCATGGCATAAAGAGAATACTTAAACAATGTATCTGGGTAAAGCATAAATGATATGCTTTCCTATTTTTACTTCCAATTTTTTAATGTTTGCTAGTCATGTTCCCTGACTATTGATCTTAACATGTTCAATTTTCAACATGATTGCATTTTAGACAAAGACTATTGTGTTTAAGTTGACAGGGAGATTAGTGTTTTAATATTTACTTTCATATTTAAATAATAAATATATATGCATATTAAACTGAAAATGGTAGTCCTTTGGAAAATTCAGTCCTTTGACTAATTTTCACTGGGCCATGAGAAGGGCTGCAGGAATGATGCTGAGGCAAGGTACAAACATTTGGTTTATACTCCCAGGTCTGTGCTTTAAGAGGAAACCCTAAGGGCCTGAAATTTCTCATATTTACAAAAGGAAATTTATCTCAATTTTTTTCTTGTCATTTTTTAAAAGTTTTATTTATTTTTTAATTGAAGGATAATTGCTTTACAGAATTTTGTTGTTTTCTGTCAAATATTAACATGAATCAGCCATAGGTATACATATGTCCCCTCCCTCTTGAAACTCCCTTCCCTCTCCCTTCCCATCCCACCCCTCTAGGTGGACACAGAGCCCTGTTTGAGTTCCCCAAGACATACAGCAAATTCCCATTGGCTATCTATTTCACATATGGTAATATAATGAGTTCTATGTAATTCTGATAAAGATGTCAACATACACCTAGTATAGAACAGTCATCCCAGCAAAAGAGAGGCGAGCAATCAAAAGCAATTCCAAGATAACCTAAGTTCTTAACCTTCTTTTTTTTAATATCACAAAGACCACAGTAATAATCCTTACACCCACCTTTTCCTCCTCATTTGTTTCTATCGATGAGCTCTCCAACCCCACTCTCCATAACTCCATTTTCCTTAGAAGACTGCATCAGAAAAGGAAAAGAACAGGTCTAGCAGGACTGGACTCTCCTTTAGTTTATGTTGCCCCACTTCGCAGAAGCTAATATGCAAAGCATTTGTGCATCCTGCATAATAATCTACTTTACAGAAATTCTATAATATTTTAATCAATTCCCCATAAAGGATATAGAAAATATTTTCAGATTTTGTGTCAATATAACATAGCCTTCAAATAACATCTTTACACATGAACTGTAAATATTTTTGCATTATATCTTCAGAATAAATGCTTGAAGTCAATTGTTGTAAGTTGCTCTACTGGAAGACTGGACAAATTTCTATTTCTGCCAACATGCAGATCAACACCTGCTTCCCCAAATCTTCCTCAACACCAGATTTGAAACAACTTTCATTTTTTTCTGTCAGACTGATAAGATTAAAAAATCTCATTACCATACTCATTTTATTTTCTTTAAATTATTACTTTTTATTAACTAAAAGCATGCTTTTTATGTTTATTGTCCATTTGAATTTCTTTCTATAAATTACCTATTCATGACTACTTTCAGAAATTATTTTCTTTACCCTCCAATTTACAAATATTTTTTGGGTCTTTTATTCCTCTTTCTATTTTATCCAAACTGTTTTGTCTAGGTAGATAATTTTTATTGTTTTAATTAGTTTAACCTATTAATACATTTACTTACAACTTTTCGGTTTTATGCTTACATGCCCTAAACCGTTTTTAACCACCATGCTCTTTCCAGGTCTTAAATTATTTCATTTTTTTTCCCTCAAATTCTTGAGCTAACTAGAATTTATTGTGAGTGAGGAGTGAGACAAAGCTCTAGTTTCACTTTTTTCCAAATGGCTAGCCAGTTGTCCCAATACCCTTTATTGAATAATCCATCTTTTCCACAATGTGTTGAAAGGCCACTTTTATCATTTCCTAAATTTGTACATTGTCCTCTATCTCTGACCTCTCAGAATAGGGAGTTATAGGTGAATGATAAGAAACAAAGGAAGAAAAAAATGAAACAGGAAACAGTGTGGTTAAATTAGATCAGGAAAAAAATGAAATTTTTAGAGGAATACTAAAAACTAAGCATCATATTTTTCTATTCTCCCTGGTTCCAATAGAATAGTCTGCGATTGTTAACTAAACCACAGAAAATCAGAAGTATCACTATCTTACTCGGGAGTGTTGTATTATTATTGCAAATAGTGTAGGATAAAGAGATGAGCACAATCTATTATCACTGTTCTTAATCTTGGATCATGAGTAATTTTGTGGCATTGGGAGAGTAAAGCATCTACAAAAGATGTTGCACATTGTTAAGTATTCAATACAAAAAAACCCTCTGTCGTTAGTGTGTACAATAGCCTGCCACCATCAACACTCTCATTCTGTTTTGTTTCCATTTTCATGAAAAGAGACTATTTTTAACTGTAGGAGGAAAGAATAAAAAATTTTGTGGTGGATGTGATGAGAAGCAAGCATGGAGGGAAATGCAAAGGCATTATACATTTTTAAGCACCTACGTACTATTTTGATCCTCCTTGAGAAAAGGTTTCAGATTCAGAAGCAGATGGGTCAGACCCATGAAGAAGCTAGGAGTAGCTCTGAGATCACCTGTGGTCCAGAGTTGGGAAGACATTATGTTCCTCAGATCTGCAGAGAATTCAGCACCTCATTGAGCTACAACGACAGAAACTCGGGGAGCATTGGTAGAAGACACCCTTGACAGAAGCATTCATTTCTCACGCCACTGGCAAGGCTTCCTCAAGAGTCTATTTTTGGCAGCATTTGTGGGAAGGGGAGAAATGGAGTGGAAGAAAGAACAGGACAAAGAAAGTTCAATAAATGCAACTGAAGTTTGTCTTCCAGTCACATATGAGGTATCTCTTTGTAGGACTGTCTTAGGGGAAAGGCTAGGGTTGGGGCTTCAGGCCTGTTACTCCTTGTGTGGAAACTCTCAAGGTAAGAGATATTCGGAATCCCAAACATATGGAGAATGACTGAACCAATAATGAATGGTCTTCACTACAAAATTAATGCGTTTTAGCACTCTAGGTGGTTGATCTCACTTGGACTGAACATTAAAAATATGCCAATTTAGCACAAAGTACAAGCAATACAGTCTTTGAAATTTAGAAATTAGAAACTGTTAGAGAGTAATTGGCTACTTCAAAATCCTTCTAGTGGTGTGGGATTGTTTTTGATCATGTTTTTAACCTCCACCACTGAGTCTGATCACTTTCTAACATCATCATCTATAAATGTATATTTTCTAGTAATTATAAAATAGGAAACTCAGAGGTGAAAATCCTCAGCTCAGAGGTCCTAGGTGAAGTTCAGGGCAAATAGGACATGCATGTGTTAGGAATCCAGAGGCAATATTGTTTGATATAAGCAAGAAGGAACTTAGGGGGAATATAGGTTGATATCTATGCCTAATTTTTATCTTGGATTCCCTGATGACTTGATATCTAAGTTAATTCTCAACAGAGATAAAAGTAAATAGATGAGGCAATCAATCATGCCCTTCCCCACCCCCACCTGCCAGGTTCCAAGTTTGGCTTGTCAAGAAAGTTCCCCTGATCAACAACTACACTACATTAGGGATGCTGACAAACACAATGTGGAGGAATAAAATCCAGGGCTCCTAATCCCACAGAAAGTACAATTTAAAGAACTCTTCAAAGTGATTATCCTGAGAAAACTAGATTTATGCAATCTGGAGTTATTTAGGACTACCACCCTGGAGAAAAATATTCTTAATATGGTTTTATAAGAATATTGATAAAATCATGCCTTCAATGGGCTTCCCTGGTGGCTCAGTAGTAAAAGACTTGCTTGCAATGCAGTAGAGGCAGGTTCAATCTCTGGGTTGGGAAGATTCCCTGTACAAGGGAATGGCGACCCACTCCAGTTTTCTTGCCTGGGAAATCCCATGGACAGAGGAGCCAGGTGGATTATAGTCCATGGAGTCACAAAAGAAGTGGACATGACTTAGCGACTGAACAACAGTGTCTTAATAGTATGTTTCTGAACTAAAAAGTTTAGAACATTAAAATATGTTTAACAAAACACCCTGAGTTAAATGACTAATACATAAATTGACATATATGCTATATTTAAACAAAATGCTCCCCCAAAAGGGTGGTATTTGATTAAACCAAGGAAACACTGCATTCTGCCAGGAATGGATGGTCCAGACACAACTGGCTACAAGGTAAGTTTCTTGGTTCTTTATGTGAATTAACATGAATCATCTTCTGCACAAAAGACCAATAGAGGAACAGACAATATAACTCAGAAAGTGCTTTAGTACATTTCTCCCAGCACAACATTTTGAAGAAATCACAGGCAAACTTTGATACAAACAAATAGAAAATCTTAACAATTTATAAAGATTCTAAGGAAAAAGCTGAAAAACTACAAATGTGACTTCCTTTAATGGCAAGTAGATACTGGTTTCATGGCTTCAAGAATTTTGAGCATTTCCTCATTTAAAATAACTGTCAAAGCCACAGTGTAGATGATGAAGCTGTGGGACTTCTTCTCTGCACTAAAACAATGGATTTGCAAACAAGTCCAAGCCCTGAAGCAGATTTTAATTAAAATAGTCTTGCTTAAAAGCAAAGGTCAAAACCAATACAATAAAAAATAAATGAAAAAAAAAAATAAATGCTACTCAAACAACTTTAAAAAAATTAAAATAAAATAAAAATGTATTAACTTTTATGAAAAAAAAAAAAAAAAAAAGCAAAGGTCCTCTCAAAATGTGTTTCTTTGTAGAGAAAGCACAAACTTAACATTTTAAAAATACAAAGAATTGACTGGCTACTATGCTTGGTGTAAATGTTGAGAGATTTAACTATGCTAGAATTTTTATTAGGATTGTGTCATTTTGTTTCGGGTATTAGTTCTCTGCTTATTAAGTCCATGATTTGAGTATCTTCCCTAATCCTAGGTTTCCCACAGTCCCCTTTATCTGTATGGCAAGATTCTGCAGACCCCAAGAGAATTCCACTGTTGATGAGACAGGTTTACCTTGTAAATGTTGAATTCTTAGCAGTCAGTATGCTCTGGCCCCATCTGGTAACCTTCATGGTAAAAATGCAGGGGCTTCCCTGGTGGCTCAGTGGTAAAGAATACATCTGTCAGTGAAGGAGACATGGGTTTGATCCCTGGTCCGGGAAGATCCCACATGCTGCAGAACTAAGCCGATAGGCCACAACTACTGAGCCTGTGTTCTGGAGCCCAGGAGTTGCACTACCAAAGCCTGTGTGCCCTAGAGCCCATGCTCTGCAACAAGAAAAGCCACCACAATGAGAACCCTGTGTACTGCAGCTAGAGGGTAGTCCCTACTGGCCATAACTAGAGAAAAGCCTGCACAACAATGAAGACCAAGCACAGCTAAAATTAAATAAAATTTTTAAAAACTGTTACACTGGTGATATTCTGCTCACTCTTCCTTTTCGTTTCTGCTCCAGGAATGTTTACAAGGATGATGGCTCATGTAACATGTTCAATATTCTGACAAAAACCCTCTAGATAAATTTGTTGTTATTTACTCAGTTGTATCTGACTCTTTTGCAACCCCATGGACTGTAGCCCACCAGGCTTCTCTGCCCATGGGATTTCCCAGGCAAGAATACTTCTCAGGCGATCTTCCAGACCCAGGAATTGAACCCACATCTCCTGCATTGGAAGGCTAATTCTTTACCCCTGAACCACCAGGAAAGCCCTCTAGATAAATATGAAACTCAATTTATATCCAGTGTGTATCACAGAAGTATATTACTTACTACACACTTCCCAGAGAATTTTAATTTTCAAAAGGTAACAGGAAGAGATTGGGGGGAGGAACATTACAAAAATTTTTTAATTAATTTATTTTTTATTGAAGGATTGAAGAGATTTTGAAAAATGATAACAGCAACAACAAAATGCCTCTGTTTTTACTTTCCATTAGAGATGCTGAAGTAAGCCAAAATGAGTACTGGAGTGAATATATGTTAACAATATACATATTTCTTGGATGAGTGGTGGTCCACTTCTCCAATAAGGTTTACATTTGCTCCCAAATGTAAATGGAAGGTGACCATAGAAGGACTGGCTGTCTTTCCTCTTTAATGCTTATTTGGTCCATTAAGGTTTTAGTTTTTAGAATCAACATCAACATACCCTCTTAAACTCTAGACCCTTTATAAATAATCAGCATAAAATAATTCATTCTTGATAAATAATACCAAAGTTGTTTCTTGATTTTCTTTTCCTATTGCTTTTCTGAGCCATGTCTGACGGCTGATGAAAATAATTTAAAATATACCGAGGGTGTCTGTAAGTTAAAAGGATAATATCGAAATGGTTATTGAATCAGCATATTAGCTGTTAGCCTTTCTATTTGCTTATCATACAAAGGGAGCTGCTGTTTACTTTTTATTCTACAAAAGACAGGCCCACTTTCTGTCTCCAAACAGTTAAAGGAATTAGATGAGAAATTATTCCAAATGAACTGTACACAGTTTGATTAGCCTAGCCGTGGAATATAGTTTCTGAAAAAAAAGAGTCATCAACATACAAGGTCAAATACATTCTTATTGAATAATAAATTGAAGGCCCAAATGCTGTATGAAGTAGCATATTCGTGTGTGTGTGTGTGTGTGTGTGTGTGTGTATACATATGTGTACACATTCCTTGTTGGCAATGCAGTATTTTAATTTGCTGGGTATTTAGGATGGGTTATTTTAAAGTTGTCCCATTTAACTTTGCACCATGGTAGAGATGCTCTGTTTAAATGGGTCACACATGACATAAACAAAGTGTTAGTCGCTCAGTCGTGTCCAACTCTTTGTGACCCCGAGGACTGTTGCTATCAGGCTCCTCTGTCCATGGAATTCTCCAGGCAAGAATACTGCAGTGGGTTGCCATTTCCTTCTCCAGGGGATCTTCCTGACCCAGGAATCGAACCCAGATCTCCTGTACTGTAGGCAAATCCTTTACAGTAAAGAGATTGTATTTTTATTATGCAGATCACAGTATCAGTTATTAAGAACTTTATACCTTAAAAGATTGCTTCTCATATATAGTGTCACTTTATCCTCATCACAATCTGCCGGGCAGGTGCGTGACAATGTATCAGTTCAGTTGCTCAGTTGTGTCGGAAACTTTGCGACCTGATGGACTACAGCATGCCAGGCTTCCCTATCACTAACTCCTAGAGCTTACTCAAACTAATATCCATCGAGTCAGAGATGTCATCCAACCATCTCATCCTCTGTCATCCGCTTCTCCTCCTGCCTTCAATCTTTCCCAGCATCGGGGTCTTTTCCAGGGAGTCAGTTCTTCAAATAAGGTGGCCAAAGTACTGGACTTTCAGCTTCAGCATCAGTCCATCCAATTAATATTCAGGACTGATTTTCTTTAGGATTGACTGGTTGGGTCTCCTTGCAGTCCAAGGGACTCTTGAGAGTTTTCTCCAACACCACAGTTCAAAAGCATCAATTCTTTGGTGCTCAGCTTTCTTTATAGTCCAACTCTCACATCCATACATGACTACTGGAAAAACCATAGCTTTGACTAGACAGACCTTTGTTGGCAAAGGAATGTCTCTGCTTTTTAATATGCTGTCTAGGTTGGTCATAGCTTTTCTGCCAAGGAGCAAGTGTCTTTTAGTTTCATGGCTGTACTCACCATCTGCAGTGATTTTGGAGCCCCCCAAAATAAAGTCTCTCACTGTTTCCATTTTTTCCCCATCTGTTTGCCATGAAGTGATAGGACTGGATGCCATGATCTTCGTTTTCTGAATGTTGAGTTTTGAGCCACCTTTTTCAGTCTCCTCTTCCACTTTCATCAAGAGGCTCTTTAGTTCTTCACTTTCTGCCATAAGGGTGGTGCCATCTGCAAATCTGAGGTTATTGATATTTCTCCTAGCAACCTTGATTTCAGCTTGTGCTTTATCCAGCCCAGCATTTCACATGAAGTATTCTGTATATAAGTTAAATAAGCAGGGTGACAATATGCAGCCTTGACGTACCCCTTTCCCGATTTGGAAGCAGTCTGTTGTTCCATGTCCAGTCCTAACTGTTGCTTCTCAGGAGGCAGGAAAGGTGGTGACAATGTATGTTCAGATGTAATTTTTGCACCAAAAATTGACCTAATGAAAGCACCTGTTATTTAATCAAAAAGAGGAACATTATGCATTCTTGTTGACTAATAAATTGAAGCCCCAAATCCACTATGAAGTAGCATATTCACATGTGTATATGTGTATATGTATGTATATCACAAACTCTATGCACTATACGTATACAAACACTATATAGAATACAAGGTATATAAGGAGGTATTTGAAAATCATTAGGGTAGGTCAGATATGTTTTTTGTTACTATGTAATAGAGCAAAAGTAACCCAGTATTAGAAATGAAAAAAATAAAATCACCTGCAAGGTGATCCCCAAGAGAATCCCAAGAGAACAGTCCCAAGAGAACTGAGTCTATTTCTTTATTCTCGGGTAGCCTAGCACCAACTGTTTAACTGCTTTCCAAGTTGTAGATCAGTAGCTGGGGTGTGTATAGTGTGATTGTGTATATGGCATGAATGCGTGTATGTGTGTGTGTGTGAAACAATCTGGGGATTCCTGTTTACAAAACATGTCAAGAAAAATATTTTGAAATAAAGTGGAAAATCAAGGTGCTGTCCTCATGCTTTCACATTTTCATCCATAAAACCATAAGGGAGTTTTCAAACTAATGCTTCCAAGTGCCATGAGAAGTAAAAACACGCTTTGAGCCCATCTTTAGCCATTTCATTTCACTTTCACAGTATTATTCTATAATCCTTTTCATGAATGTAAGAGTAGCTGTGCTGTGTACTGGTGTATTATTCGTGTTTTATTGAATTTTCATAAGGAATGAAGTCTCAAGAACAAAAAGGTAGAGAATGTAAGAAGATAAAACACTCCCATTGAACAGCAAAAATGTCCACAGGCCTTCATCTTTGAGGACCACTCGACCACAGGAAATATTTCCCTGTCCTGTCTTTAGATGATATGTGGACAAAGAAGACAAGACAAGCTAATAAATGAGAAGCATGTAGCATTTGATAGTATAAATGATTGACACCATGGGTTGCTAAGTATCATGGATGCTTGTCTGAGTCTTTACTTATTAAAAAATAAATAAGTCAGTAGAAGTTAGCAACACAATAAAACAACCTACATGCAAGCCCGAATTTAAGACCAAAGTCTTCCTTTTCCCTTGTCTTTCCTCTTGCCTTTCCTCTGTCTGACTCCAAGCACACCTTTCCAGCTCATTACTGCAAATCATTTGAATTCCAGCACACAATGTCACCTGCTCTGTAATCTGATTACTTTATGGAGGAATTAGTATGTATATTTAATGTAGAAGGGTTTTAATCTTGATGAAAATAATCCTAAGGAACTGTGATAGGGCTGCTCATATGTCTGGCAGATATGCCAGTAACATGCTAATAAATGACAGCTGATTTATGTATCTGGATTCTTTTATTTATAAAAATAGCAAGTGGACTGATTTTTGATATTAATAATACAAGTGAATCCACTTTGATTAGACTTCTGTGGAGAGCTGTGCATATCCGGCATTACAATTAAATCTTGTGATGTGGAATGGGAATGACATGCTAATGAAGCAAGCCAGTGAGCCTGAACCAAGAGTGTCCAACATCATTATGGGATATCTTAGATGAAGAGTAATTATAAGAGGAACACTGAAATGTCATTAAAAATCTTCACTAAGAGATTTAGCCTACTATTTTGTACTAATGCTGGGATTTTTTTTTTTTTTATAGCAACATAACTGAACACAAAGTTCCTTTTCAGAATTTACAGGAAAAGGCTTTTAAATAGGTCTGGATTTAAGAAAAGATACAATCTAGTGTCCTAATTTAATTTGGTACATCAAAATTCAATGGTGGTATGTAATTGAAATCTCTTTTTAATAATTTCAGATGAATTAGCAATTAGGGCTTGATCCGATTTCCATGAAATGTATTAAAATTGAGGGTTGAAGCCCTTGAAAATTTTTATTCTTTTCACTCCATTAGCACAATGCATCTAGTTTAAATGACTCTGTCAGTTAGTATGGTATATTCCTTGTTTATTTATGAGAATTTGTTTCAAGGAAGTTCAAAAGAGGTAACATAATGCATATTCATAAAATATAGCTTATAATACATGATTCAAGAAAGCTTGCAAAGCTTAAATTCCCTCCTTTTTTGGGAGAGAAAAAAAGCACTGCCCTCACCTTCAGAGGTATATTTGCTCCTGAGTGATTCTCACTCGAGCTCTGCCTTAGTGTGACCCCGTTGCGTCCCTGACCTCTGTGGGAGGAAGACTTCTTTGTGACAAGTCCCAACTGGGCACCGTTGAAACAGGACTGGAGGAGAGATGAAACAGTGCCAACTCCCAGCAACGTAAAATGCAGACTTAGAACACTGACTCCAACTTCATCAACCCATGAGCCTGAGTACAAGCAAATGCGACCAAAATTGTAGTACCTATCACACTGCCTCGGTGCCCAGCAGGAACAACACACTGCTTCTCAGTGGCAAACAAATAAATTACGCACACGCTGAAAGACCAAAGGAAATATGCCAAGCATTTGTTCTCCTTCTCCAGGCTTTCTGTGAAGAACTGCAATTACGCTTAACAAAAAAGCACCAGAGAACTAGCTGGCATCACTCTGAGACATAAATGTGTTTCTGTTCTAAATATGCAGCATTTTCAGGATGTTTGTATGTATTATGTGCAATTTGTTCAGTATATCGTTCTGGGAAAACCAGGTCCTGGCTGGGTAATTATGAGAAGGGTAAACAGTATTTTCTGACTGTGAGCTTCCATTTCTAAAGTTGGAGCAGAAAACTCTTATTATTTACCTTTCTGAGGAAACATTACCAACACAAGCTTTGCCTATTTGACTTCATCAAGTACAATTTTTACAAAGGAGATCTCCTCACTGTTTAACTAAATGGGCCCCCTGAAGAGACTTACAGGGAACACGGATGTCTTTCTAGAAGACTGTGAATGAGTAAAGAATACTTCAGCTCCTAGGGGTTCTATAAAGGAAATAACACTGACTTTCTAAAACCCTATTAGAAAATCATGTGGTTTTGTACTCAGTGAAACTGTATTCAACCAGCTTTATTTCTTCATCCACACAGTTTAGTACAGAAGAGGGGCACATAATGATACTTCATAGTAATATTTTAAGAGCCAAGAGAGAGATGCCCCTGGTGCTAGGTGAGCATCAAGAGTGGACTATTTGAATAATGAGGTATCTTGGAGGATGAAATACTGAGCTAGGGATGTCCAAGATAGGTGGTGACAGAACAAGTTGAAAAGGGCACTGCCGGCAGAGGAAAAATTATGACCAAAGATTCAGAGCTGTGAATCTGAACAGTGTGTGAAGACACATTGGGGATGGCAACCGGCAGGAGTGGGAAGTAAATGCAAGTACTCCATGGCCTTAACATCACGATGGACAAAGTGGGAATGGCAACAGATGAAGCAAGACAGAGGTATAAGGGTCAGATCCCGGAGGGCCTTATATATCATGCTAAGCAAATTATATTTTATTCTGTAAGTGATGAGCAGCTACTGAAGGGGTTTTAAGCCCCGAAAAGCATGGTCAGGCGTGCATTTTAGATAGATCACTCACTTCCTGCCTCACCTTTGCTTGGTTAGCTGTGCTTCTTAAACTCCCTGTCTCAGATTCAACAGATTCAGTTTCAGGTATTTTTATTACCGTAATGGAAATTCAGCAGTGTTTCTACCAATAATACTGGAATAGCACTGTGAAGATTCTGAGCTCTTACAGGTTCTCACAATGGCAGTTTTGTTCATCTTGCCACACGGCTCTAGCTTCTTTGATATACTTTCCACTTAAACTGTGTTAAGCATTTTGTATATTCATAAAAGCAATACAAACCCGAGCTATGCCAAATTTCAAGACAGTGAATTTGGATGCAAGCCAAAGCCTTCCCATTGAAGTCAACTTTACAGATGAGCTTTGCTTCGTGCCTTTCAAATACACATTTTTGCCCAAAAAGCACTCCAGAAGGAAGGAGCACAAGAGGCCCTGCAGAGAATGGCTACACATTCACAGAGCAGAGTTGCTAATGTCTTTTTACATGGCCATTATTTAATTTTAGCAGGACTGCTTTCAAACAATGACCAGTTTGGGATTTGAACATGAAGGCAGACAGGAGTGAATGGAAAATAAATAAAATAAGAAATGAAGAAATCAACACTGAGAAATACATAAGTCAACCAATACAGTTTAAAGAAAAATCTTCAACTATCAGCTGTTGTGTCAATAATCTTCAAAAAGTCATTTTTGAGATCATTAAACACCCAGGTGTTTTAAAACAAAATATTTTCTACCTCCTCCAATTTCATTTTATTTATGTTTAAAAAGCTAAGTATAAGGAAATTTACTGCACTTAATTTTGAAAGGAAATACAGCCTAGACTGGCCTGTTGAGTATAATTTGAATCTTTTCTGCCACTGGAGAGCTTTATTCAATTCTGCTTTAGTTTTTCCACCTGGCTTGCTTGCCTGGAGGATCCATGATTGATGTTTCCAAGTACTTTTTCAGTGGTCCAGAGAGAGAGGTGGAATGGAAAGCAAGTAAGGAAAGGTTTGACCACATTATGTAACTACTGAAAATGAAGAACAGAAGGATGAAGAGTAGACCCTCACAAGTGACACAAGAATTAAAAAAAAAACAAACAAACTGTTTTTAATTGATAAAAGATCTAAATAGACATTTTTCCAAAGAAGATACACAAATGGTCAAAAAGCACATGAAAAGATGCTCAATGTCACTAATTACCAGAGAAATGCAGATCAAAACTATAATGAGGTATCACCTCATACCAGTCAGAATGTCCATCAAAAATCTACAAACGATAAATGCTGAAGAGGGTGTGGAGGGGAAAAAACCCTCCTACACTGTTAGTGGGAATGGCAGCCACTCTGGAGAAAAGTATGGAAGTTCCTTACAAAACTAAAAATAGAGCTACCATATGACCCTGCAATCCCACTCCTGGGCATATATCCAGAGAAAATCTTAATTCAAAAAGATACACGCACCCCGATATTCATTACAGCACTATTTACAATAGGCAAGACATAGAAGCAACCTTCCATTAACAGACAAACTGATGTGGAATATCTGTACAAATGAATATTACTCAGCCATAAAAGAGAATGAAATAATGCTATTCATAGCAACATGGATGAACCTAGAGATTATTATACTAAGTGAAGTAAGCCAGATAGAAAAATACTATGTTATCACTTATATGTGGAATGAAAAAAAATGATAGAAATGAACTTACATACAAAACATAAATAGATCCACAGACATAGAAAATTTGTGGCTACCAAAGGAAAACATGGGGAGGGATAAATTAGGAGTTTGGCATTAACATATATGCAGTACTATATATGGGAGAAGGCAATGGCACCCCACTCCAGTACTCTTGCCTGGAAAATGCCATGGATGGAGGAGCCTAGTGCGCTGCAGTCCATGGGGTTGCTAGGAGTCAGACAAGATGGAGCGACTTCACTTTCACTTCTCACTTTCTTGCATTGGAGAAGGAAATGGCAACCTACTTCAGTGTTCTTGCCTGGAGAATCCCAGGGACGGGGGAACCTGGTGGGCTTGCCGTCTATGGGGTCGCACAGAGTCAGACACGACTGAAGCGACCTAGCAGCAGCAGCAGCAGCAGCAGCAGTACTATATATAAAACAGATAACCAACAGGACCTACTGTATAACACAAGGAACTATATTCAATATTTTAAAATAACCTATAAAGGAAAAGAATATAAAAATTGTATATATATATATATATAAATGATTCACTTTGCTGTATACCTGAAAATAATACAACACTGTAAATCAACTATACTTCAATGAAAGAAATAAAGTGACATCAAGAGTCAGAGTAACTTGAATCATAAGGTAGACAGAAAGGAACCCTCAACATTAGCTCCAAACGAAGGATCCACCTTTCCCAATCACCCACCTCCTTATTCCTCTCCTCCCTTCTCCCACCTCAATGAACTTATGACTCATCTGAGTCAATCATATATATTTTCTTGAGAATTTGAACTAAGGAATTATAGTCAGAGGATATTTGATCTGAGAACTGTAAGAGTCAAGTCAAAAAATTTAAGTTCAAGGTATATTTGGAACTATATAAACAACTGACATTCAGATACGTAACTGACATTCAGATACATTCAAGTGTAATTCATGTGGATTGATAGGAGAAAATTATATTTTCAAAACTAATTATTTTTTTATGGTAAAATACCGTTTACTACTCAGTGTAAAATATGAATTTATAATTTCAGCAATAATCATTTTGTCAGTAATGAGAGCAATTAACACTTCACACCAAGCTAATAATATTAGTAAAAAATAAGTAAAGGGGATATGACCCATTTAGATTCAACAGAAATTCACCCATAGGGAAACAGACCAAGTAGGAATAGGAATAGCATATACACAGTATACAACCCTTTTCTTTTGGCTGTTTTTGATTTAAAAAGAAAAGTGCTAAACTGACTTCCTCTTACTTTAATAGAAACTACATTTTTATTCTAAGAAATTGACATTATTGAAGCAGCATTAAATCCTAGATATTAAAAGGGAAAATCAATTAACTACATTTTTTCAACACTGATAGGATACTGCCAAATGGTATCCACACACACACACACAAAAAAAAACTTATTTAAAAAGTCCTTTTCTCATAAACCTGTACTGAGTACCCACTATGTGTCAAATACAATCTTAAAAACTAGAAAGGAGAATGAAAACCCAAAAGGACCTTGGGTCACAAAAAGTGCTATATATTCACTATACCATTGCCCCTTGCTGGGCCCACAGGAAAATGGCATTTCTAAGAATCCCTCATGGTTATCTGTGGCCAAGGGAGTGACTTTTGGTCAACAGAATGTGGGCAGAGTGACATAGGCAGCTTCTAGTCCTCAGAGACTTCCTCATGACCTTTCAGATCTCACCCTCCTTTGGGAGCTCTGAACAATAAATCTGCAAGATGGAGGAGGCTCACTTCACCTCCACCAGATTTCAAAGCAACAAAAAAGCCCCAAAATCTTGTCCTGTCAAACCACTGAGATTTAGGGAGTTATTTACTACCACTGAATTGACTTTGACCTTATAATCTGGAGAACAAAATGATAACAATTAAAAACATATAAGACAATATGGGAATGTGGAGATACAGTGCTAGACGAGGGCAGAAAACCAGAGTACGGCTGGCCTGTAGGCCCTGTCAGGGATGGCATCAAACAGAAGCTGACAGTGGCCCACTGCTCCTGAATTATGGCAGGAGTTTGCAAGATAGAGCAAAACAAAGTGGAAGATGGAAGGAAATGATCTATCATTGCCAAAATGCACTTCATCATCAACGAATGTCTTGATGTTTCCTCAGTCAGAGCAACTACGACAGGGAAAGAAATAAAAAGCACTGTTAAGTGCAAAATTCCACACTGGACTGAAGCAATACTAGATCAACATTTAGCTTAATTAACTAGAAAATTGATTTGGCCAGCTAATACACGACTATGTAATCTGATGGCACTTTTACTATAAACGAGTTCATGTAAAAAAGCACCAAGCAGGCTACACAAAATGTCAAAACTCACCCCAAAACAGAACGTATTGATTTGTAAGGGATCCTTAGTACCCAGTGTCCAACAGGTGCTGTCTTCAGGGGCAAGCTATTTTCTGAGAGCTAGGTAGGTTTCAAGGTTACTGTAGTGATAGCACAATCTATGGTTGCCAGGGAGCCATGTATGCTGAATATCTTAATAAGGATGTACAAAGTTTCCCGCAAGATAAAACAAAACTATTAATAGCAGCAGAAAACCTGAACTCATTTACTATTTAGAGAATGTGGTGTGTTCTATACTCTTCTCTTCTTCTTAGAAGGTGTGAGGTGATGGCTTTGCTGTGAATTGTCAAATCTGCTTTTCCAGGCAGGACGTTTGAATTATAATAGAAAAAATAACCTGTGAATTTGGGAAAATGAAGAAAACTATATTAGCAACAAATGAATAATGTGTCAAGGGTCTGATCACTGGAGAGCAAATGATAACCCTACTCAAAGTGCAATGTATGAGCATTCTAAGTTAAATGAAGATAAAGATGGTTATGAAGATTCAGAGCATTGAGAGAGATTTCAGGAGCTTGATCTGTGGATACCACACTATAGCTCTATAAATTCAAGGAAGAAATGAATGGTGGTTCTGTAGGTTTGAAGTATAAATCATTTCTAAAGTGGACTTGTAGGAATGCAGTTAGTTCTGAGCAGTGTAGATGAAGTCAGTGGTTTTTTCCTGAATGAAGTGGACCAGGCAGAAGTGTTATTGCTAATAAAAATTTTAAAAGCACTAAGTAAACCTCAAAGTTAAATTTGTCATTTTGACTTTGAATTCAGAATTTTTAACATCATGGCCAACCTGTGCACTTATGTATATTTCTACTTGAACAGAAGTATGTCAGATATTTCCAAGAAATGATGATAAAGACTAGTCCAGGGAACATTTTCTCCTGAAAAATACTGATATGGCCCCAGAAACTTAGGGCATAAGAAATCAAAAGCTAGCAATATGAATAGAATGGTTAGTTTGATGGTATGATTTTTATGGACCTCTATTTTATAATGATCTTCATTTTTTCTCTTCCCATCACTATCACCTTATTAACTGTAATATTTCTGCTGAAATTGCTGCTGAGTTCCTTTATGTTTCTGGAAAACCAGACGTATACTATCCACTGTCAGTTTGGAAATTAGGAAAGAAGGCAACATGAAAGCTGATTATATTTGCCAGCTAAAAAAAATGCAGAACTCAAATTCTGAAATACATTCTTCCATTTTTCTTTTTAGTACACACAGATTCTCAAGTTGACTTGAGCAGTCTATCCTGATCCTGCACAAGGACATAAAGTTCTGACATTAAGAAGCAATCCCACCAATAATACTGCCCTTTCTTAAGTTTTAATAATTGTCCTTTATTACCTACATCTGGAGAAGGCAATGGCACCCCACTCCAGTACTCTTGCCTGGAAAATCCCATGGACGGAGGAGCCTGGTAGGCTGCAGTCTATGAGGTCTCTAAGAGTCGGCCACGACTGAGCGACTTCACTTTCACTTTTCACTTTCATGTACTGGAGAAGGAAATGGCAACCCACTCCAGTGTTCTTGCCTGGAGAATCCCAGGGACAGGGGAGCCTGGTGGGCTGCCGTCTACGGGGTCGCACAGGGTCGGACACGACTAAAGCAGCTTAGCAGCAGCAACCTACATCAGGCTTCCCTGGTGGCTCAGATGGTAAGGAATCTAAATGTCTGCACATCAGAATTCCTTGAAACCTATGAATGCCCTTGAAAAAGTGTATTTAAAAACAGCTCTTATAATTTAGGGTAATTGGCAGTTTGATTTTGTTTGTATTAATTTGGGAATATAACTGAGAAGACCTTTTTTCTGTATCATTTTATAGCTCAGTAAATTTAACACAACAGTACAAAGACCCCTGTGAAAATAATTATTGCGTGCTTATTTACAATGACTCTGATGTTTCAGGATCAATTTCCTCTGGCTACACTTTTTCAGTCTTTTTCTCAACTGACTCTCCCAAATTCACTTTCCCTTGGACAACACTTTTCCACTGAGGGTTAAGAACCTCACCCACTGTGTTTTGGGACAGGCTTCTAAGTGTTCAGGACCATTAGTTAAAAGGTATGTTAATATCTAAAAGGGGGCATGTTAACACCTGCAAAGACAGGCTCAGAGCATGGATACTGTCCTGCTAGATGGGGTCAGTGATGGCCATGATCCTTTGAAGGCCTTTGCTCAATAGTAATGACACAATCTCTTTGTTTGGTTTGGCTCCAAGGGCAAGGAAGTCTTTGGACTCTGTTTCAGCTTCTTTGTGACATTTGGTATCTCCCTTATTGACTTTCTACCATATTAGTGGTAGAAAGTCAAAGTGCCACACTCTTGAGGCCTTCCTTTTTGATGTGCAAGAACCCACAGTTTGGGAGTCAGAAGGAATCCCAAAATTGTGTTCCTGCTCTAACAATTCTAGAATTTTCTAAGGATGGTTATGGGAGGGATTATGGAGACATAGAGATCAACATTTCTAAATTGTAACTAGGTATGCCTTTATGAAATAATACACAATGTACCATTAACCACTTCCCTTGGGGGTCACATCACCTATTTGGTACCTTCTGAATGTTCTAAACAACCATCTCATTTGGTTTGATGCTATTCATTTGAGTAGGATCATTTCTTATGATTATAAAATATACTCCATCAAGACCAGAATTACCATTATAAACCCCTCACCTTCACATCCCCAATACTGTCTAGTAGCAAAATGACTCTTCCTTTCTCCTACATCAGTGGTTCATCAACTCTGCTGCACATTAGAATTCACCTGAAGAACTTTTAAAAACTCTCCCACATACAAATTAAACAAAATGCTTAACAATACAAGTTTAAAAGATCCATGGGAGATTCCAGTGTAAAGCAATGGTCTAGTAGTTAGTCAGGTAGAGTAGCTTTCTTATAAAGGAATCAGTGGCAGAAAAGTCTAGAGTGTTTGGGACTGAAGTGAGCAGAGGAAGAATGAGATGAAGAGACAGGACTTGAGTAACAGGTGGTCTGGGAGAGAAGTGGGTGAGGGTGGGCATGATACCCATTGGTAGTCTTAATTCATGGGGGAAAATGCTAATATTTTACTCCAATTATCAACATGTGATTGGTAATCAATGATAAAAATAGTGCCATTTATTGAACTGTCTCTCTCAAAATTCATATGTGAAGCCCTAAATCCCAGTACTCAGAACGTGACTATACTTGAGGACAAGGCCTTAAAGAAGTGACTAAGTTAATATTAGGCCTTAGGGTGGCTCCAATTCAATTTAACTGATGTCCTTAGAAGAGGAAATTCAAATATACAAAGAGACACTGGTGGTGTGCATGTACAGAGGGCAACCACATGAAGACATGGTAGGAATGCAGTCATCTGCAAGACAAGGAGAAGGGCTTCAGAAGAAACCAAACCTGCTGGCACCTTGATCTTAAACTTCTAGCCTCCAGAGCCGTGAGAAGATGAATATCTCTTGTTAAAGCCCCCTAGTCTGCATATTTTGTATAACAGTCCTAGAAAACTAACACAGACAATATAAGAAGTAATGGAATAGTAAACATGTGAAATGCTAAGTATAGATTTTATTGAATTACCAGTTCAACCTGTATTAACCTAAATAATTTTCCTATAGCTTTTCAGGGAGTCATAAAACTATTTTATGGAGTAAGCACAAGCCATTTCTCAATTGCACTATTTGTTGCTTTAGCCTTACTGAATAAACTCTACCCAACCTCCAAGTTTCACTGTAAGTCCTTGTCTTCCTGGGTGTCTTATCATCCAAATACTCAGTGTCCCTTCCTTTACCTGAATCCACAGGACTAGTGATCTATGTCATAAAGTTGGCTCCTAATCATAAACTGACCTTAGACATTACAAGAATCATCACAATCCAGTTTAACTGTCTATATATTTTGATCTTGCTGCCTTCACCAAATTATAAACTCTTCTGGCATAGAGAATACAACTGCTAAAATTTCTACATCTCCTATAATATCTGACAAAGTTCTTCCAGAAATATTGATTGATGAGTAATTCAGAGGGTTTCTACAGACACTATCATACTTTGTACTTGAGCTTAATTAAATCTCAAAAGATCAAAAACGGGATAGAAAGCAGTCTTTCTGTAATGCCTGTGTCACAATCAGCTATCAGTATTTTAATACCGATGAGCAGTCACAAATGACTTTGAGACCTGTAAACGGTTATTTTCTAATTCCAAGTGAGGTTAAAAGATGATGGACAAGGAATATATCTTAAGGGTTATAGTTAATGACCTTTTTTTTTTTTTAACCTGGACACACTCCAGTGGGCAGAAAGAAAGCATCTTCAACAAACAATATGGTGACTGGTGCTAATGATGAGATTTAAAACTTCAAAATCTCCTTAATTAGGCCCTATTCTAGTACCACTTAATAAAGTTGTGTTGGAGAAACACTGTCATTGCACAGTTTCCGATGACATAATCCGTCACAGCTCAGTGAGTCAAAACATTAGCTAAAAAAGTCTTAGGATTAGGTCACGATGTTTTACTGAACAATAAGGTAGAACTGAATTATTCCTATCCTGATTTCTAATGATTTCCCCACTTGTCTCTGTTTTTGTAGTGTGATTAAACACAGGGTGATAGCCAAGACAAAACGAGATAATTTTTCAGGGGTCAAAGTAGAAGATGAGATGGAAGATAATGAGTCAAATTTTGAAGATCTGCCTAGAAAATAGTCTTCATCTATTTTTTTAAAGAGAAGTACATCATATGTGAAGCATGAATGGTGTCGAGAATTGACACCCCAATTTAAACATCAGTAGTCAGAAGTCGTCTTCCATGCAACATATGAGATGTGTCTTCAAGTTTGCCTTAACAATGTTTACAGGAAGAAAGGAGGGTGCCGAAAGAATGTTAATCTTGATCAAATTTTATCTTTTTATTCTTTGTAACAGGTAGCTATTGCTGTGTAACAATTAAAAAAAAAAAAAAAAGCCCAAACACAAACCTCTGTCTCATACAGCAATAAATATTCACATCCAAGTCAGCTGAGGAAAGACTGATCTGACCCAACCGCTTTGCTTTTGACTGGACTGTCAATGCATCTCACTTCCTCTTGAGTGGCCCATCGTGTTCTCACTGCAGTGGCAAAAAGCACCAGAGCGCAAAGCTAGCCACATGCGTGTTTCTCGCACTTCTGCTTCTATCACTTCTGCTAATGTCCTGGAAAGATCAAGTCACATGGCTACATCCCAAGTGTATGGCAAGGGACTTCTGCTGTAGTGGGAAGAGTTTCAAAGTTACACGTCAAGGGAGTCAATATCGGAGAGATACAGAACTGGGGCTATTATTTCAACCTATCACACTTTTGTTTTCAATCCATTTACTAAAATTTTGATGTAGTGAACACCTGTCAGCTCAAAGGGGACTCCCTTTTTTTATTTGTCCATCACTTTGTAAACAGCTTTGCTGTTTTGTTTGTTCATGGGGGAAATGTCCATGATATGAGAGAGCCCTACCTCACCAGCAGGGTCAAATCCCCATTTGACAAACAGACAAAATAGGTGCTGCCTGTAGCTTGAGTCTGTCTTGCTAGTCCTGGTGGCTAAAGAATATTGGATGGCAGCAGCACTGTACGGAGAAGGCGATGGCACCCCACTCCAGTACTCTTGCCTGGAAAATCCCATGGACAGAGGAGCCTGGTAGGCCGCAGTCCATGGGGTTGCGAAGAGTTGGACACGACTGAGCAACTTCACTTTCACTTTTCACTTTCATGCATTGGAGAAGGAAATGGCAACCCACTTCAGTGTTCTTGCCTGGAGAATCCCAGGGACGGGGGAGCCTAGTGGGCTGCCGTCTATGGGGTCGCACACAGTCGGACATGACTGAAGCGACTTAGCAGTAGCAGCAGCAGCAGCAGCATTGTAAGGGCTTTCTAGTGGTTACTATGTTGAAGTCCTCATGCAGCAGTTGCACTGGGGCTGTGGCAGGAGCAACTGCAATAAAATAAATTTCTGGGATTTATTTTTTATTGCTGTAAAAACACATGAGATCTACACTTTTAACAAATATTTAAGAGCATGGTACAGCATTAAGTCCTGGTGCTGCTGTAAAAGACAATTTCTAGAACTTATTCATCTTGTATAACTTAAGTTTTATACCCAATGGAACAACACCCAAGGCCCTGGTACCAAAACTCGATGCTCTGTTTCTATGAGTTTAAGTATTTTAGTATAAGAAGAATCATGCAGTATTTGTCCTTTTGTGACAGGTTTATATCACTTAGCATAATGTCCTTCAGGCAGGATTCCCCTCTTTTTAAACTGGATATTATTCCATTGTATGTATATGCCACAATTTCTTTATCCATTAATCTGTTAGTAGATATTTATATTGCTTCCCTGTCTTAGATATTATGAATAAAGCTGCAATGAACATGGGAGTGTATCTCTTCAAGAATCCCATTTCAATTCTTTCAGTTATGTACTCAGAAATGGTATTGCCGAATCAAATGGTAATTCTATTTTTAATTGTTTGAGGAACTGCCACGTTATTTCCCATAGCAGCTGTACTCTTCTACATTTCTACCAAAAGCACATAAGGATTCCAGTTTCTCTACGTCCTTGCCCCTTGCTATCTTTCCTTGGTGTTTTTATCCGTTATCCTAACAGGTGTAAGGTGGTAACTCACGTGGTTTGATCTGGATTTCCCTGATGATTAGTGATGTTGAGCATCATCATATACCTATTGGCCATCTGTATGTCTTCCATGGCGAAACAGCTATTCAAGACCTTTGCTTCCCCCTTCTTTTTTTTAGGGTTATTTGCTTTTTTGCTATTGAGTTGTAGGAATCCCTTGTTTTGGCTATATTAATTCCTTATAAGATATATAGCTCAGTCTTTTTAAAAAAAGGTGTTGGGAAAATTGGGTATCTATAAGAAAAAGAATGAAAGTGGATGATTATCTTTTACTATACACAAAAATCAACTCAAAATGGATTAAAGATCTAAACACAAGACTTTGAACTGTTAAAACCTCTAAAAGAAGTCACAGGGGGAAAGTTTCCTGACATTGGGTTTGGCAATGATTTCTTTGATTTAACACTAAAAGCATAACCAACAAAGGCAAAATTAGACAAATGGGACTACATCAAACAAAAGCTTCTGTACAGCAAAGGAACTACTCCACAGAGCGAAACTGCAGTCTAAGGAACGGGGAGAATATTTGCAAACGATATATCTGGCATTCGCCATCTGGCCTGAGAGGTAGTAACTTCCTCACCAGGCCAGTTTTGCATCAGAAACTTGGGCATGTTTCTTTTGCATTCTCAAAGTTTCCATGAGCCCTTGGGAATTCTTTGTTTGAACTAGCCAGAGTGGATTCTGTGAACACTGTGACTTCTACCCTGAGTAGCTATTTTATGCAGAACAATTAACAAGACTTTGTGGAGATATCAGTTAGGGTTTGTTGGGTGTAAGCAACAGGAATCTGAATTTACTTGAAGGCTCTGGAGTAGCTGACAAAATGATGAAATGTCAGCTAAAGAACTAGGGCTAAAAAAGGAATGAATGAAGGAATTTCTGAGTGTTCAGAGAGTAAAAACTGAGGGCACCAATAATGGATAAATTGTCTCTAACCTTTTTCTGTATTTGTATCATTCTGCTGAAGATTCAGTTTTGGGATACAGAATCCAACTAGCTTAGCCTGGCTCTCAGGTCCAATCCTTGAAAAGAGGAAAGAAGGAAGCCTTACTGATAGTCCATGCAAGATTTCATTTACTGGGTGGGTGGTCATTCTTCAAAAGGAAACAGGGGTGCTTTATTGTAAAATAAGGAAATGACTGTTATGTGGCAAAAACAAAAGCAAAACAAAGGCAGTAACAACAAAAACCTCAAAGCAAAACAAAACTGAGAACAGGAATAACCAAGATCAGTAAGACTTTGTTTCTATTGGGAAACTCATTTTAATAGAAAAGATTTTGCACTCAAACTTTATTAAATTATAAAAGCAGCAGTCATAGGATTTAGAGCTGACCCTAAATCAATATGACCCCATCCAACTGATCTGATTATATCTGTAAAGACCCTATCAAAATAAGGTCACATTCTGAAGTTCAGAGGCACCTGAATTTTGGGAGAACACTATTCAAGTTACTATAATAGACTCAGACTTTAGAATGAGTGTCGACTTTTACTTCAGGTGAAAATCAGTTGCCCAAATCATTTTCTCATGCAGATGCAATATAAATGTATTATTTTTAGATTATCTAAAATTGTCATGCAATAAGAAAATGAATGTGATAATTAATAAAGTACGGGTATGACACTGTGGCATATCTTAATTCAGATATGAGCAAAGTATCTACTTTAGATATCTTTTCTCAGACCTGATTTCTTTGCTGTACTCACACTCAGAGGATAGAGATCTGAAAACTTTATATATGGGCACTGAATGATTAAATAAATAATATATTCTCTGTATTAACTTACTTGTCACATACTTTTTGGACCACACAGAAATTAAACAAACCTAGCAAGTAATTCTTTGTATTCTTTTGTAGAATTCTTAGAAATTCTACCATGCTTAAACAAATTAAGCTGTTTTAAACTGATTTATGTAAAGTGTAATTAACAAATTAATACATATGAAGATTATAATGTAGTTTTTGTTGGTTTTTTGAAAATTACTGAAAGTAGTGGCAAAGCTAATCTGTTATATATTTCTTTTAATTAAAGTGTTTGGAATAATAATTTTTTTCTCAATTCAATATATCTCATACCATTCTTACAACTTTTTCATTTTTATATACTCAGAAGTATTCTGATATTGCTTCTGTTTTCTATGTAACATCATATTTATTCATTATAGAGAAATTGGATTATGGAGTTAGAATAATGTTTTTGTAAGACCTATTGCTTTAAAACTAAAGCTCTTTCTAAATGCTGTAATTTTCCTTTAAAATATTAAACATTCTCATTGTATTAACCAGTCAAATAGGTTTAGGGTGGCAAAAACTCATCATTATAAGGCAAATCCTAAAATACCAGCAAATCTAGGCAGCGTAATTTAGGATACTGTCTATACATAGAAGTGATAGTCTTTCTTAATTTATTATAATTTATATTAATATATGCAAGAGTAGATCATAAATTATTATATTTGTAACAATTACTTTACAGGTAATAAAATGCTCTAATTGTTTATTCAAATGTATCAAAAAACAAATGGTTTAAATAAGTCTTACTGCACATTACACATTTCATTTCCTGAGAACTTGAAAACTCAGATCTCTCAAGTGGCACAACTTCTGAAATCTAATATTAAACAAATGCCATATATTTAGCCAGCCATAAATTTCTGTCATATTTCAAGGCTCCTTCAGTTGTGGCCCTATTGGTGGGAGAGGGGGCCTTAGGGAGATTAAATTGGACCCTCCCATAATTTACAATGACCATAAACAGCTTTGGGTGGTCTCTAAGTCTAAGGCCCACTTAGACTTCCAGGCCTGTCCTGGAACTGATCTGGCTTCTGCAGGGATACTCCGCCTTCCAGGATGACACCCAGGACCAGCATAGCCAGCCTGGAACTGCTCTGAATGTGAGCAGACTCCTGCATGTCTGGCATTTTGTCCATCACACTCTGCTCCTTGAAGTGTGATCTGCATGGTCCATGATATTTTATAGAATACTCCCTTCAGGCCCTACACTATCTTGTCAAATGCCAGAGAAATTTTTCCCTCACAACAGAGAGCTAAATCATCCTTCCTGGATAATAGTGGTTAGAGACTGAGATGGTAAGGTGACCAAGCAGAGAGTTAAATGGGTACCTGGAACATTAGTGAGCACATTTCTGATTAAATATATCTACCATGAAATGCCTTCGACTTTGACCTGCACCAATAAATCCTGGTTTCTTTATAGCAAATGAAATCCTTGCACAGGTTGCTGGGTTTGTCCTCAACAGCTCTGTTTCTTCCTCAGACTATAGAATGGAATACTTTTCTCTAGAAATTAGAATATTCCTCACTAACTTGAGGGTTAACAGCAGGCACAGAAACAATGGAAAAAGTAAAAAAGTTGTCTGTCTTCTTTCCTAATTTCTCCTTCACCCTCTTAGTATGAATCCTTAGGCTTCTGTCCTTGGAGAAGGCAATGGCACCCCACTCTAGTACTCTTGTCTGGAAAATCCCATGGACGGAGGAGCCTGGTAGGCTGCAGTCCATGGGGTCGCTAAGAGTCAGACACGACTGATCGACTTCACTTTCACTTTTCACTTTCATGCATTGGAGAAGGAAATGGCAACCCACTCCAGTGTGTTTGCCTGGAGAATCCCAGGGACAGCGGAGCCTGGTGGGCTGCCGTCTATGTGGTCACACAGAGTCGGACATGACTGAAGTGACTTAGCAGCAGCAGCAGGCTTCTGTCCTGGAAGATTTACACTTCAAATCAAGAAAAAATCATCTCCCTTCCCTGTTCAAATGAACAAATGAAAAACAATTCTAAACTATTCTCTCAGTATTTTAATATACAAGAAATTACACATAAACAAATATTTTATCTATTATTTCTTGGATTATGTTCTATGCCCTTGAATTTCTCATTTTATATTTCTGTCTCTTCCTCTTTTCCCTTTTATTCTGTATGATTCATTTTTTAAATTTTTTTTTATAATTTGTGTTTTTTCATCAACTCTCTTAATTCTGACTGATCTTTTTTCTTAGCAGTTTCTTCTTGTTAAATGGATACTATATTTTCTTCACTCTCTATAGGATAGTAATTAAAAAAAAAAACACTATTTTCTTCACTCTCTGTAAGATAGTAATTTTTTAAAAAAACACTGTTTTCTTCCTTAAGGCATTCATTGTCTAGAGTTTACTGTTTTCACTCACTCATCTCTTTCTTTTTTATGCTGCCAATTGTCCTCAAGTGATTGCTAACGTATGGTTTTGGCTTCATGCACCTGATTGAATGAATGAATGATCAGCTGAGGTCATTGTCACTGGTTGTCATGAGTCCTATGTGTGACTCACACTCTTCTTTGAAAGGGAGAATTTACTGCCAGTTTGGGGTATGTGGGCAAGGCGTGGGGATGGGCAGATTTCACCTGAGGGCGTGCGGATACCCTCTAGGCTAACCAGTACTAATAAGATCAAGGCCCTGATCTGAGACGGCAACTCCAACACTAGCTTCCCTGGTAGACCACCTTGCATCTTTAGAAAGCGGAAGCCTGCAAAGTGGTTGACTTCACCTCAGTGAATACAAGTTACTCTCTCGAGATTATGGAAAAAAACAGAGGCACAGTCTTCCCAATCAATATTTTCTGGCAAAATGCCTCTTTTAATACCCAGTCTTCAGAAACATTCATCTCTCTTAATATTACATTTTTTTGGCCAATATTTTTCAGAAAAAAATATTTAAATCCCCCAAACTCAATGCATTTTAAACCAAATGATGGAAATGTCTTGAGATACGTTTGATTATAATTGGTAAAATCTTAGACTCACGCATAGTTTTTTTTTAAGTTTTTAAGTGTTACAGAGCATCTATACCGTGAAGTTGAGTACATGTGACTATACTAAAAGCAGCTGTTTGTTAGTAACTATATCTTTCAGATATCAGGAAGTGCTATTTTCAGGCTTCTACATTTTTAAGAGTTTATTACTTATATGTAGTTAGTTTACTATGTTTTAGTTACGTTTCAAGAAATTGGTTGGAAGCTTTGAGTTGATACATTATAATTATTCTCAGTTAAACAATGAGAATATTCTCATGATTAATATTTCACATAGAACATCTCATTTTCAGAAATGGATTATAATATTAATTGAAGGAGGCCTGTATTAGGATTTCTATTTGGAAATTTTTCTCATCTTTTTTTAAGAATTTCTATTTTGTGTTATATACCATATATGATACATTAGTATAGCATACAAATATGTAATTCAGAAAAATAAGTGTATCTGAGCTAGACTGAGAAAGTGTTTTTTCTACAAGTTGTGTGATAGAAACAGTTGGTAGGTTATTATACCAGAGGCTAGCTTTCTGATCTCAATCTGGGGACCAGCAGCCCTGCCATTGAAGCAGGCTTAGAGTGTGAGCAACACGGCTCACTGCAGACATTCTGCAGTTAATGCTTCAGTCCTGGTAACGGTTTCTGCCCCTTCTCCCAGTCCCATTTTCCTTATCTACCAACTCTGGGAAACCACTATGTAAAACTGCTTTTGTTTCCTTTGACCCATAACTTATCATTCTCTCCATTATGATTTATCCATCATAACCCTTCCCAGACACTCATTTTTTTGTTAGCTATGTCCATTCTACTCCCTTACTTCAACCCTGAATTTTAATAGGTTTATGAATTTATTATTCTCTGGACTTCTATAGTCATTCAAAGTATTCGGGGGACATAGAAGTAGTAATCACATGTCTCAGTCCCCTCCTCAAGCCAGACACCCTTGACTCCAGAAAGTTTGACGTGGGGTTCCAACAGGAGTGCACATCCAAGGGGCCAGCACGACTCCTCCCCATGGTTGTTGTTGTTGAGTCACTAAGTTGTGTGGGAGTCTATTGTGACCCCATGGAACGCAGCCCACCAAATTACCCATGGCCAAGAATACTGGAATGGGTTGCCATTTCTTTCTCCAGAGGAGCTCCCCTACTCAGGGATCAAACCCACGTCTCTTGCCGTCTCCTTGCACTGGCAGATGGATTCTTTACCACTCAGCCACCAGGAAGCCCTCTTCCCATTAGGAGGCCTATTAATACCAGATTACCATAATTAGTGAATACCATAATTAGAGAACGTAATATTTACGTTCACTAAAAGGTTGCTTTAGGAAAAATTTCTACTGAGAATAGGCTGCTGTTTATCTTATTCAAATATATTTTTTAAAAAACTCAATCCACTGCCAATAGCTGTGCATTTGTGTTCATCGAGGTGATTTGCCGGTAAGTCCTACACATGCCAAATTTAGGTGTATGCTTTAACCTAGAGATTTCACCCCAGTACTTAGGGAATCATCACAAGAAACTAGAGGGGAAACAAAACGAAACAAGGATGCCAAAATGGAGCAGGTAGGTCTGAATTGGATGCAGTGAAAAACAATCAGGAATCATGCCGCTTTCGCTTCCCCAATCAAGATCCAAGGAGAAAGAGATGGTGTCCGTGTTCAAATTAAAATCTATGGCTCAGAACTTCTTCCTGTAGTTGAGCTCCCAGCCCAGTGTTTATTTGTGTAGATACAACCTGAATGACCTGGTTCATTTCATTTGAACAACTGTATAATCGTACTACAGGAATAGAGAGACCCTTAGGGGGTTAGAAGGTGAATGGAGACTGTGGGGGAGCTGCAGCTAATTTCAATGTACAGTGGGAAATTAAATCAAGTATGACTTGGTCAGCAAAACCACATGGAGAAAGGTGGAGAAATATAAGGACAAAATCTTTCTTCCTGACCGCATTCTCAATGATAATTTGACAAAGATGCAAGCAAGGGTCCCAAATTTATGGACGAGAAAATGCCTAAGCTTTAGCCCAATGTCTAATTACAATAAGATAATGCAGTAAAGTATTCCAGATAAAATAAATACATGTAGAGAATAAAAACCAGGGAAAATTATCCCAGCTCTGAACCAGATACTAATGAGACCACTGTAGAAATACTACCCAGCTGTCGGAACCTTGTTAAAAGCAAAGGAAGTTAAAAGACAGGAGAGAGGAAAACTTGAGTTGCAACATGATTCCAGTAACAGGGGGATCTAGTCACACACAAAAGGTTAAAATGAAGACTATGATTCCTTTTTGTGGAGAGCAACATTTGAAGGTATGGTGGAACTTGTCAAAGCAGAAAATACAGACTGTGGAGTTAATAGAACATGTTTCAAACCATGGTTCTGGATTCATCATGACCCCAGGACATACAAAAATCTCTCCACATAAAACATAGAAGTGGATTACATACAGTAGTGAAAGTTGAGAGCAAGATACCCTGATGAGTGCTGGGGACTGATTTTAGTTGCCAGGACCAAGCCAACAGCATACCAGGCTGTTCTTAAGTCTTGTATACATAAGATGAACACTTTCTTAAAAAAAAAAAAAAAAAAGTTGGTTGGTCATCATTGAAAGCCAAAGTTTGCTAATTAACAAGAAATGAAGTCCTAAAGGGTGATGTAGACAAGTTTTGCACATGCTTTGTAGCACGTCAGTTCAGCTACATGTGACCTGATGAACTGCAGATGTGATCAGGCACTGGGTAAGCATGTGGCAGGGGCCAGAGTGAGCAGAGTCAGGGTATCATGGTGGACTGCACCGGGACTGGTGGGTTAGGCTACAAAACAAAGCCATCAACAGATGTGTTATTTAAATGAGGGAATCCTTTCACAATCTGCGTGTGAATCATGTTGTACACTTTAAATATCCTACTATTTAACTTGCCAGTTACATCTCAGTAAAGCTGAGGAGAGAAACGTCAAAGCAATCCTGTACTGTTTAATCCATCAGGACTCAGTGTATATTGAATGGCTTTCTTCAGGTATACGAGCTGCAGACCCCATCTGTCCAATGCTGAAGTCACCAAGCTTTGAGAACAGTCTGGACAGTCACCATTCTCTTCGGGTCCTGAAGAAGAGAATTGTTCCCCAAGAAGAGGACCTTCAACTCACTGCTGGGCCTTGAGCAGATTTATTCCGTTAAGCAGGTCCAATTTGAACTTGCTTCTGAGTTCGGCCATCATTGACCACATCTTCTACTACTGTATTCATAGGCCCACTTTCTTCTAATGTGGAGGCTCAGGAGAGAACAGCAGAGCTGGACACAGACCAATGCTTCTATTTCCTGTGTCAAAGCAATTGTACCCATTCTACTCAGGAGGTAGGAGTTATGGGGTCTACAAATACACCACCTCTTAAATGCACAAATTCTGCTGGTGATGCAACAATTGGCAGAGCACCCTCACCGGAAGTGGGCTCCCTGTGAGATGGTGGCCAGGCTAACGAACACACTGGCTACATATTGTTGAACACTTACTGAATTTATTTAAAAAAAAAAAAAACAAAAAAACAATAGCTGCACTACTTGGTCTAAATGTACCTGAAACCCATGATCTATTTCACATTATAAAAAATCTATAAGAATACCTGTTACCTACCTGTTTTAACTGAAACCTCAAACCATATTAGGCTGAAATTTGATGTAAAAAAAAGTATTTACTCAGGCAGTACTGAGCCAAGAGTCAAATCCCCTCACCTCTTCCACTTGGAAGGGAACTGGAGTTCCCTTTCAGGACAGGAATAGCATCAATTCGAGTATCACATGTCATACATTGATCCTTCAGAGCTTTGAACAAAGCACAGAATATTAGTCCCCTCATTGCCCAAGAAGGATGTGTTAACCTGCACCCCTGCACGAGTGGGGACACCACAAAAGTCACCTTCCCCCGCTGGATGGGCCAGCTGCCAACTGTGAGCGGGAACTTGGTTAGAGTAAAAGATTCTTTGTCAGGAATGTGGAAATTGTGACATTAGGGACTAGCCTGGGCTAGAGGATAAAGCTTCAATGAAATTTGCAAGTTCATTTTGGTTTATATACCTGTTGGAGCTGAGACATTAAATGCAGAAGGCTTTTAATCTAGGTATTTTAAACACTACTTGATACCATGGACTAGTGTCACTCAACAGAGAGCACTTCAAGGACAGAGCTATCTCTGAACCAGAATAAGACCCCAGGAAGGCAGATTCAGCCCAGAGCATCTGGGACGGGGTGATTTCCTTTTGTTTCAACATTCATGTTTGACAGAACTGGCTTTTCTCTTTGCCCCTGCTGGAGAGCTAATAACTTCCTTCAGGTCCACCCTACTCCAGTCCCCCACACAGGCCGGCACCGCTGGCCTGATATGCAGATGTGCAGTGTGCTCTATTTACATTTTCTGTCATTCATTTGCTGTCAAGTAATCAAACATAGGAACGGGTCAGGTAGGTTAGCCCGACAGAACACAACGTGGAAGAAATAACCACAGAGGAGAGGCTGCAATTTGGTATTCGAGCAAGTCACGGGCCACACAAAAAGAATACAACCCATCCCTCTCGTGTCTCAGAGAGTGCTATTCGTTCCCGAGATTTCTAAAGATGCATTCAATTCCTGCCCACATCTGAGAGTTCTACAACTGTGGCTAACATTGGAAATAAATAATCCAAATCAGCTTGGCCACATTAACTGTGAAATCCACTTTACTAGGGAGATAGAATTTACCTCAGGCCATGTAGGTCAATAGCCTTGGAGAGGGAATTCCAAAGATGAAGGCCCTTCATAGAAAATGCTCAGCCTTCAGACCTGTGTAGTTCTAAATCAGAGGGCTTAGCACCTCCAAGCCCTCCAGCTGCTGTGAGGGCAAACCCAGGAAAGAGGTGGTCATTGGATATAACCTAAATCCCCTCTCTGCTGCCTGTCCTCAACCCTTGAAACAGAATGCTGTTGAGGTCTGCTACCTTGATTCCCCCTGAAAGCAAAGAGGCAACTCATGAGGTATGGAAGCCTGGAGGGAACAAAGGCAAGCATGAACGTGTGTGAGCTCATACTTTGGCATGATGAAAAGTAGGTACTCTTCAAAAGGTCTGCTCTGTGGCAGAGGGGCTCGTTACCGAGAGCAGAGCTGTACTGCCCACACAAAGGCAAGTGGGGAGGAAAGGGGCTCAGTGAAGTCAGAACACAGACAATATGGAACCAGAGATCACTGAATCTTAAAAATCTGTCTGCTACTATCAGAGCCATTTAAAGATAATGGTATGAGCAACAAATGGACTTGGCTCAGAGAAATGGTTTCCTGTTTACTGTCTACAGGTAGCTTTCAGAAATCTTAGTTGAAAATATTTAATTTTTATCAGTCAAAATGAAAATGAGTCTCTGGTAGGGAAAATAACGGTGTCTACATCCTAATTCCAGGAACCTGTGAGTCTGTGTTTCTACAGCAAAGGCTATAGATGGAATTAAGGTTGACAGTTAGCTACACCTAAAATATAGAGACTATTCTAGATTATCTTAATACATATATTATCCAGTATAATCACAAGGATGGTTGTAGGCGGAAGGAGACAGAGGAGGGCAGAGTGATGTGAAGACTTGATCTATTTTTGCTTGCTTGAAGATAGAGGGAGAAGGCCACAAGCCAAGGACTGTGAGAGACTTCTAAAAGCTATTACAGATGAGAAAATAAATATTCTCCTAGTGCCTCCAGAAGAGAACACAACCCTGTCGATACCCTTATTTTAGTTCATTGAGACCTGTGATAAGCAGATATAAGACAATAAATTTGTGCTGTTTTAAGTCACTTAATTTATTACAGCAGCAACAACAAACTTATACAGAAACCAACAGTCAGCTTGACATGCAAATGTGTAGTTTTTGCATTCAGCTTTGTCCAGGGTAGTGATAGTCAGGAAATCAGAGTCCAGGAAAAAATTTAAAAAAGGAATTTGTTGCTTAAGTGGAAGGCATGCTACACTTAGTTGACTAGCTAGCACCTTGGTTTCATTGCCTACATTTTATGTGGTCGCCTGCTGGCAATGAGAACTTTTAGCACTTACTATCCCAGGAGAACTAACTTCCAACACATAGCTGATCCCAACATTTCTGAATTGATCCTAAAGGATGATGTGTTAAGTAAGTGGCTATTACATAGGTAAATTCTAGTCAATCAAAGAATGGGACAGTTACCTTCACCTGCCATCTTGGGTCTTCTGAATACCTGCTGCTGCTACTGCTGCTGCTAAGTCACTTCAGTCGTGTCCGACTCTGTGTGACCCCATAGACGGCAGCCCACCAGGCTCCCCCATCCCTGGGATTCTCCAGGCAAGAACACTGGAGTGGGTTGCCATTTCCTTCTCCAGTACATGAAAGTGAAAAGTGAAAGTGAAGTCACTTAGTCGTGCCTGACTCTTAGTGACCCCAGGGACTGCAGCCTACCAGGCTCTGTAGGCAGAGCCATGGACAGAAAATCCTCTGTCCATGGATTTTCCAGGCAAGAGTACTAGAGTGGAGTGCCATTGCCTTCTCCGTCTGAATACCTAAAGCCCAGCTATTGTAAAATATTTCTCTCTATACTTTCAGGGGAAAACTAAGAAAAAGATGATCTTGCTTTACTTAGATATTTGGGATGAAATTAAGGAATGTATAATAGCTGTGCCATATTTAAGACCATTTCAAAATAAAAATTGGTGTTATGGTTAGAAAAGAATTTCAAGACAAGGAAAGCTAGTTTTCCAAGTCACCAACACATTTTCCTGAGAATTGAAAACTAAATTAACTTCAGGTAGAGAAACAAGAATGGGGAAACGTACCTGAGACACAATATGACCCTGTTTCTCTTTTAAATTGAACTATTTTTCAGGTGACATGTAAATTTTTTTTTTTTAATGTAGAATTTGATCCACTTCTCTGACATTATACATTTTTAAACATAATGCACTTTTCACAGTGCCTGGTATACAACTTTGATTAATTACGGGCATCCTTTGATAGAATGACTCTACTTGAGTTCTTAGGAAAGACTAGACTGAAACTTTCCTGGCCTAACCAAGGTGGGGTTAGTTGAAGACATTAGGTCTTTTATTTGGACCCAAATGATTCTTACTACTGGTGGCCCCATTATATTTTCCAAGAAGTGGATAATGAGAATGAGCTAGTGTTAACCCAACTTAAGGATGTAAGTAAGTGAGCCCTGGGGTGTGGTCTCCTCTGAATGAGCAAGCACATTTTCAACACAATTGGCTGCCTAATCGCGTGTAGCAAACTTGGCTGATGTATTTGGATGTGTAAGCAATTATGTTTCTGCTAAAAGCCTTGGTTGGTAATGCTTTTGTTCTCCATTTCTTACAACTGAACTAACAGAAGAAATTGGAATGGAAATGGTTTTCAATATATTTTGTTTTGCTTTTTAACTTTTCATTTCAAAACATTTTTCAATTAAGCTAGCCAACTAATCCAAGGTTTATTATACCTCCAGATAGCACATAAAATAGATAACAAGGAGAAAAAGAAACACAGTGGATAATAAAAGAAGTTTTAGTAATAAAACATATTCTGATTTTTTTAAAAAAGCCTACATGTTTGCTTTAAAGCACTCCATTTAAATGTGATTAACTCTACTGAGTACCTCTGAGTACTAGCCACAGTTAGTATCAAGTATTGATAACAAGACAAGGAGTCCCTGACTTCACAAAACATTTCTTCAAGGAGGCCTTTGACAGGTATTGGCTTAATATCTGAGTCACCTGAAATTGCATGGGATGAGACTCAATGTCCAAAAAAATAGCAATAAGCTACAGGCTCCAAATATTTCTGATAACCTATCACAGTCTCCACTAAGATTTCCACATTGTGTTGCTAATTTCAAAGGTATTACCCATTGACACACTGGGGGTCAAATAAACAAAATGCATCCATGTCACTGCCTTCACCCATGTGAAAAATGAAGCAGACCACACAGAGAGAAACTTGAAAACAGCCATGTCTGTTGTAGAAATACAGAAATTAGGTCTCAAAACACTTGTTCTTGCAATCACTTTCTGCAGATACTACATGTTATGTTTCTGTAATCCAGGTAACTTTCAGATCAGATCAGATCAGTCGCTCAGTCGTGTCCAACTCTTTTCGACCCCATGAATCGCAGCACGCCAGGCCTCCCTGTCCATCACCAACTCCCAGAGTTCACTGAGACTCACATTCATCTAGTCAGTGATGCCATCCAGCCATCTCATCTTCTGTCGTCCCCTTCTCCTCCTGCCCCCAATCCCTCCCAGCATCAGCGTCTTTTAGCACTTCAGAATTTTAACTTCAATGCGGATTTATTACTCCCTCCTTAAAATGCCTCCACGTGCAAAACCAAAGTCACACTTCACATGTAAGAAGCTGTGGAAAAATCAAAGCTCTACATTTGAATCCAATTTTTTTGTTTGTTTTGTTCTAATTCTGCAACATTAGTGATGTCACTATAGACCTTTCCAACTCTCAAGCCCCTGTCTGATAAATGGGTAAATTTCACATATCGCAGGCTGCTTGCAAGCATCAAGTAAGATGACATAAGAATTTTCCGAAAATAGTGCCTGGGCAGAGGCTCTTCAGACCTGCAGTTGAGAGAGAACCCTACAAAAATCCATCTTTGAAAACCAGCAGGTCTGTCCTGGTGGTCCAATGGCTAAGACTCCCTGCCCCCATGCAGGGGGCCCAGGTTGCTCTCTAGTCCCGGAACTAGATCCCACATCCCCACAAGGAAGATGGAAGACCCTGTGTGCTGCAACTATGACCCAGCGCAGCCAAATAAATCAGTAAATAAAAATATTTTTTTAAAATGCTGCCTCCCAGGAAAGGAAAATTAAAAAGAAAGAAAGCAAGCCAACGGCTCTGGCATCCACGGACTCACAATGAACTGAGACAGCTCTTGAAGGGCTTCGCATCTGCTCGCAGACTCACCTGCTCCAGGGTCCAGCACACAAGCGGCTAAAGGAGAGGCGTCCAGACTGAAGGAGGGTCATTTGCTGGTCTGGCCCCGTCGGCCTGAGGACAGGCATCCGGTGTGTGGGCACCTACAGGTGCCTTCCTAGAGGAGGCCGGGGGGCCGGCGCCATCTTCCCGTGCTCCTTCCGCCTCCCTCCAGCAGTGAGAGCCACCGTTTTCTTCTCCTTCTTCTTCTATTTTTTTAAACTCTAAAATTTACCGAAAGAGTTGAAATAAATACTGAGAGTAAGATTTTCAAAATATATATCTGCAAACTCTGTCCAGGAGATTTTAAGTAGCTATCCATGACACTGGATACAAGACGACTGTATTCTTAATTCCTCTGGTGCTCAGCATCTTCAAATTTAAGATTCAGCCCTCCCGGAAATTGACTTGATGCAAAGCTAGACAATGCCTGAGGAACTTTTCCTTATTTGTCTCCTTGTATCCCTGTGAGGGCGAGAAGCGTGACGAGGAGCGGAGACCCACGGAGTTCGGGAGAGAAACCCTGATGGCGCCTGCGGACAGAGGATTCTGGGACCACTTCGGCATCCACGGGAAGCTGGTACACCTGGTGGATTAGCACTGATTGCTCTCAGCTGAGTTCAGAAATGGGCATTCTTCTTTCTGCAATCAGCTCCTGAATTAGGAATATCTGTTCTAGAACGTGTATCCAGTCTCTCATGTGCTCCTCTAATAGGATGCTCACGTTTAAGTTTTCATCAAGAGATTCGTAAAGAGATTTTGGGCGGAGATGACTATTGCCTCTTCCAGGATGGGAAGGCTGCTGCCTTCTCAGCCGAAGCCTACTTAGAGGGCTTCCTCCAGGTGATTATGCTAAGAATTTTTGAATATGTTCTCTGAAATTGGGAGACCAAAAGGTCTGGTGCCTTACCCACACTTGAGAAAAGTAATTCTAACTGGACTCAAGCCTGACTCCCAGCTGGGAGAGCTAGAGAATGGTTAGTGACTTTACTGGAAACATTGGGGTGGTCCTGCCAGCCTGTTGCTGGGAAATGGCTGTGAGAACGTTTCCATCATGACCCTGCTGACCAGACAGTGCAATCGTGAATGGGGAGATGGGCAGGGCAGCAAAGCAAAAGAGAAGGACCATGGTCTCCACAGCCTGGCTCCAACCTGTCACAAACCTGATTTAGAGTTGGGTAGAAGGTGTTACCCAAAGTCAAGTTCAGAGTTTCGTCTAAAACATGGGACTGTGTTCTTAATGTCTTATTAGGACATTTTATGATGTCAAAGGTCAATACAAATGTTTATTATTCAAGAGTGAGCTGATACACCATGGAACCTGCACAAGTTCTAATCTGGCACAGCAGATTGCCCTGTTAAATAAAGTTTAGAAAGGCAGTAAGAGACCAAAATGAATTACCTTTTGATTATATTCTTTGAGTTATCCTTGTTTAACCCTTAGTCACTCAAGTCTGTTTACCTGTACTGTTATTTAGAGTTATGTGATTGTTTTATGTAAGGTTTACACAATTCCTGAGTCCTAGAGCAGGCTCTCTTCCAACAGTTCTGTACCCCATTAGAAATTTAATCCTCACTGAAGGATGAAGAATTTTGTGAGGTCCTTATAACATCATCTCATTTTTGGGAAGGGGTGGTGGGTGGAAAGAAGTTTAACTCTTGAATATAAATAACACATTTGGGCGATAACATTGAGAGCCACAAAGAAATCAAACTTCACATCTAGCATCTTCACCTTGACCCTGCCCAGTTGACTTTAAATACCCATGTCCCAGTGGAAGAAAAGTAAGAAGGTAGAAAGTTCTACTCTGAGAGCCTACCAAGCACAGAGATCAGTATTTACTAATCAGAATTTACCAAATGTAATATTCTCACCAATGGCACTTTTCACTTAAACTATTTTAGCACCGAAGTTTCCAGTGTGGAATTGTCTTCAGCTTCTAGATTCTATACACCAATAATGCTCTCAGGGTTTTGGCTAACAATGTGAACACTTCTCATAGTTCATTGCCATTGAGGAACCAAACAAGGATTGGCAAATCTGTGGACATTATGACCTACCACCTTTACTTTTCTCAAGGCAGAAGTCACTAGCAGGTAACGGCACATTTACCTGAATTGAAGATATGGCCTTATTATCCATGTTCAGGTATTTACTCCTAATGGGCTTCAATATCATGGCTTACCTGAGACTGGAGTTGTAGAAAATAAATTCTCTTTTGTTCAAGCCATAATTTCTGAGGTTGTGAGCATATAATATAAAAGCTTTTTCCTCCTGATTTTGAATAGGTTTCTTAGAAATAAACCTGATATGTCATTTAACTTGTTCTAAAAGGACTGAAGCCTCTTTTTAGATATCTGATCTTAATATGACCATCTCTCAAATTTTATGTATCATATGTGCTCTTAAAGTGACCCAATGATGTTTCTAAATGCTGGAATAACAATTGTACTTCCAGAATATCCCTGTTAGAAAATGAGGAGAGTCATAATTATCTGCCTAAGATGGCACCTTCAGCAGAATGACTGACACATATATTATTCATTAATAACAGCTTTAAATTTATGCAGGGAAGAATATTAATGAAATATTTCCATTTTATGGTGGCAATTACTATAAGGTTATTTCTAAAATGATGGGAAAAGGCAAGGGAAATAAATATTGCCAGTACCAAACAGAACTGATTTTGCTTCAGAATGCATATTAAATTGACATTCAATGGGAACATAGCCATGAGAACCAGGTGTCAGGAATTGGAGATAACCTAGATATGGGATTATTTCATGAGATTCACATAGCTTTTCATGGCTGATAGCGAAGCCAGTTTGATCTGTAAATGATTTAATAAATTTTTTTGCTTTTCATTAACTTTGAGCTTATCTCTACTACCAAAGAGGCCAAAACTAAATAAACGCATGGCATCTGTAGCAAGCTTTTGTTATTGTTCTAAGACTTCTAACATCTAGGACTAATGCCTCCAGATGAAATGTTTCTATTGAGGTTCTGTTGATTCGATTTCTTATGGATTACTGTGCAGAGGTCCTTTCTCTGATGAAGGGCACTGAGTAGAACATTTAAATGTCTGCAGAGTTCAAGTGCAAGGATTCTCTGCTTGGTGCTCACCTCAATTTTCCTGTTTTTCTTTCCCCCAAATATGCTTTAATTTTTTGGCTTGTGGAGGATAGGTGAATATATAATCATAATAACTTTCTATTAGCAGATATGTTATTTTTAAATTTTATAACTTCTCCTTTTTTCAGCACATTTGATCAAAGAGGATTGGTAACTTCTAAATGTTGCATTTTCTATTAAGTTAAGTGTTAGTCGTTCAGTTGTGTCCGACTCTTTGTGACCCCATGAACTATAGCCCATCAGGCCCCTCTGTCTATGGGGATTCTCCCGGCAAGAACACTGGAATGGGTTACCATGCCCTCCTTCAGGGGTTCTTCCTGACCCAGGGATCAAACCAGGGTCTCCTGCATTGCAGGCAGATTCTTTACCCAGCTGAGCCACCAGGGAAGCCCAGTTTTATTAACTGCATTTTCTATAGTGTCATTTAAATATATTTAAAGGAGAAGTAAGAAGGAAGCCATATTATTTTCCCCCTATCACATGCTTCATGGCTCTAGGGCTCTGGGCTGCCTCCAAAGAGAGGAAGGTAACGGTGGCTTAGGGGCTCTCCCTCCCATAAGCTTCCCATGTGCTATTATAGGAACAGGTAAGCTCCTCTTCACAGTCTCCCCAGATCCTCTTAAACTGAACACAAGAGAATTTGCAGGTGATTGAGAAGAGAATCATGTAACTAGTCAAGTTTCAAATGTCTGGTCAGAGTGGGAACACTGTTAAAATTTTCTTTTCGTTTCCTTTTCTTCTTTATGTTAACCTCTGCTCTGCATGGGAATGTAGTCTTAAGTTAACAAAATACATTGGGTTGGGACATTTACTTTCAATAATCAATAGTGAAAAATGAACCCTAAGTTTCAAAAAATTAATCTCATGGTCACATTTCTTTTAAAACAATTTTTATCCTATGGAAAGCTCTTCAGTCAAGGTATTCTTTCATTGGGATGACAGATACTAGTAAATTATGCATAAAGTAAAAATATACTCAACACTTAAATTTCCTTTTTTTTCTGATTATGGGAGATTTAGGAATGCACGTTGAGGTTCAAGAAAAAGGCAAAGTTTCCTGCTGCCAAGGCCCTAGCTTGCTTGTCTTGTCCACTTAGAAGGGTCTGGGTCTGATCCCTAGAGGCCTAAGAAGCTTCCCCTTAGAAAGCTACTTACACTTTCCTTGTACATTCTCCTGAATCAGGACAGGATACCATGGGTGTGACTGATACTTGGAGGCAAAAAAGAACAGATAAAATGAAAAAGTTAAAAACAGGAAACTCATCACGGACCCCCCCTCCTTTTAATTTAGAATTTAAATGTCAAATTCTATTCGAGTAAAAACATGAGACCATGAGATGATTATGTGAGGAAGCCAATTTGAACCTGAAGATAGTTTTTAATGGAATGTATTTGACAAACAGACCCGTTTTTATTGATTGAACTTGAGTATAGTTTGGTTTATGAATCCTCAATTCCTAAGGAAATGATTTAAAAAATTTGTGGGATATGTGTACACAAATTTATGACTTGGTTCTGGCAAGGAAGATAGTCTCTCCGAAAGAATAAAATCCTAGGGGTTATAAATGGGTCCAAAAGTATCAGATTTTTTATTTATACTTCAGAAATGTAATCAAGTGAATGAAATGGTTTATATACATTTTTACATCCAACAGCAGTGACACACTGTTCATACATGATTCTATAGGAAAATGTACATCCTTCTTTTTTTTTCCTAAGTAAGATCTGCCAAATGTTCATGGACAAAAACCTCTCATTGCAAACTGAACTAGTGAAATGACAAGGGTAAGCCACGTTTCTTTCAATAGCTTTATGGCATTAATAAAGCTACTGTTTGAATGCATGTTAATATTGTCATGTGTAGGATGAAGTCTCACAAATTCCCCAAAATGTGAATGATCAATTTGAAAACTTTACAAAATTGTCTAATAGATTTTGTGACTGAATCTGCCCAGGGATGTTAAAGTCCAGGATGGTTTATTTTAAGTATACTTCTGTAGCTCTATTCTTAGCTGACTATTCTTCGATTCCCTAATCACAAAGAAATGCATTCTTATGAAGTTAAGCAGCTGTAGACACAGAATGCTGATGACATTTTCTCCATATCTGAGTGATCTAAAGAAAACCCAGTTAGTGGTAATTCTACCAAATACTTGTAACATTCATATGAAATTTTAATTGATTTTCAAACAGTACAACTGTGCCATGAATCCAACCACATAGAATATAAGCCTTAAGCCCACTAGGTTTAAGCAAGTGTGTCTTTGTGGACTAAAACTATGTAAAATAAAATCTGATAACTCCCTGGGGTTAGAGGTAGACAGTTTTCTTTCAAATCCTAGGTTTGGTCCTTTATTTTATTCAGCAGTGAAAGCCATGAATACAGAACGAATAACAGCTGTTACAATTCTCAACCATGACTTCTAACGTCAGAGAATTCAAAGTATGAACATAGTACACAGTAATGAAAAGTATCAAAAATTAGTTTACCTCAAAAAGATAAATAAAACAGGTATATTCCACCAATACATAAACAGATGTTTGTGCTACAGTTAAAATTTGCTGTATACAAAAGATCATAGTCCCCATAATCAGCTTATGATAGAAGCAAGAATACATGAGCCATTTAAATTGTCAGACATTATGCTTTATAAGGTATGCACAGAAGTTCAAGCAATAAATACATACATTAGTTCAAAGCCTTACAATAGCTACGCAAAGCAGATGCAGAAAAGCAGATTTGCTATTACTAGCAAGCAATGATATAAGAGTAAAAATTCATGAAATGCATTAAAGCAACATTTTTCTTAGAAAAAGTCTGGTCATTTATGGGTCCACCAACATTTTTACATAATATGCACAATTATCAAAATACAGACCAAGCATTTCAGAAAACTCCAAAAAACCTAAAATCTATTTTCAAAGCAATTGCAGTTTTGGAGGTTTTTCTGGTATAATGTGCAAGCAGCTATTTTTTAAAATTGTATTCATATAAAACCCATGCAAAACTCTACAGGTATATGCATTCTGTGGCTGAGACTTCCTTTCAAAAGTTTGATAACTGAGGTATGCATACTTTAGCATTGTAGTCTTAGGCCACCCTCCTGATGGTACAGCTCTCAAGATTACTTTCAGTCCATCAAAGCCTTTGAACATGCACCTGAAAGACCCATTTTCCCTTCAGATAAGCCTTCCAGTAGGATCCTAGATGACTGAAAACCATCCTTCCCAATCCCAATCTTTCTTTTGATACCATATCGTAAACTTCCCATTCACTGATCATGACCCAAAGACAAACAGAATGAAAAGTAGCAGTTACTGTGACGTTCTCACGTTTCATGCAATCTGCCATAATTGTTCTAATTTTTTTTCTTTTTTTTTCTTTTTTTTTCTTTTTTTTTTTTTTTGCAGAGGTAGAAGCTTTCAGAAAGCCTTTTGGGTAAGTGGGAAAACCCTTTTGAAAGCCGTTATGTCCTTTTATTTGGTGTGATTGATGACTGGGTATTTCTCTAACTCTATTTGCTGACTTCAGCAAAGAATAAATGATGAGCTTAGTTTGCAAGGACCAGCTCCATCACATGGAACTGGTACATATGTTAAGCTCTAGCAGCCACCTTCTGTCGAAACTGTTTGTAAAGCAATAACCATCATCAGGTTATGAGGTCCCTTGGTTGGGGGAAAAAGTATTATCAAGACTTGGCACAGCACATGAAAAGCAACACGTAAAGTTTCTAGGTTTTAAGCAAACATTTGACTATGCTATTTTCAACTACACCATAATGCATTATCCTAGTTTGGGGGTTTGGAGTCTTCGCGAAAACCAGCATTCCAACAATCTGGCCTGTGCAAGTCTTTGAAAGGGAGTGTATTGTTAGTGTTAATATCCCGTATCAGCAGAGGCAGAATTATATGTAACTTTGGTTTGACTGAAAATAAATACCATGGACTACAATTGCTATAATCTTTGCTTTCAGTGTAAAAACTCAGCTAGATCACTTTAAAATCAATATGAAATTAATTTTTGGCTTTACTAGACCTTTTATGTTTGGTTCCTACTTTTTGTTTTTTTCATTATAACTTAAGACTATAAAAAATAGTACACAACAAAGATTCAGACCATACAAGACATCTTCTAACAACATGTATTCACCACCAAAAATAAGTGACTGGATGGGGAAAACAAAAACACAATGTCCTATATATATATAACAATATGCAATCTGCATTTGCATCAAGTACATAATCGTTTTGGTCAGTGATCCACATTTGTTGCTTTCTAGCATATCATAACTTCCACTGCAGATTTTGTCCTCACCTCTGTCTTTAATGAAAGCAAATCTTCATTGCATTAGATGGACTTTTGGCCTCAGAAGATTATTCTGTGACTGAATTAGGTTTTTTAGTTGTGGTTTTTAGTTGTCATATTTGATTCTTGGTTTTTAGGGCTAAATGAAAAGATCCCAGAGGTCATCAGAAAACAGCAGGTAGTTCATGGAGAAGGTTCCTTTGTACTAATTGAAGTTACAGAAGGCTGACCAAAGCATGTGGCTGCTTCTGTCCTTGAGCTCTTGGCCATGGTTAGAGTTGGCTTTGGTTTGCAGCTGTAGCCTTTGACTGTGTTTGCAGGTAGACAAAGCTTTATCACAAGGAGGTAAAGAGTACAGTTGTAAGATCTATGCAGATATGCAAATGTTTCTATGGTGCTTGCACAGATAATGTTAGCTTAGGATTGCACTTTACATCTTAACACTAACAGCACAGACTGGAAGCCTAAGGTTTTAGATGGTTGCAACAGTCTAATTACTGTGTTTTGTAATAACTAACTTATGTCATTTACAGTTGGTGGCACCAACATAAAAAACTAATGTTCTGTTGTTTAAAATTCAGCTAGATACAAGCAGTGACACTAATTTCTGATACTACTCCTGTGCAAATTAAAAACAATAGCAACAAGTTGAACTTGACCAGCAATTGTTTCTAACATTACAACTACTGAATGCTGGAAAATTCACATTAATGAAACTAACACTATTTTTGGCAGTATATGAGGCGCGTTTGCTTTCTACAGGATGTGTATCCTCATATTCAGTCATTTCATGAACCCTTAAGAGCCACATTTTTTTAAATGGGCAAAGCCATTATAGAAAGAACAGTTCTTTTTTTTTTTTTTCCCCAAGAAAATCAGTTTTTGTCTTTTTTTTTTTTTTTTTTACTAAAAAAAAAAGAGACAGAGAAGGAGAGAAAGAGAGAGAAGAAAACAAGCAATTTGCCTGTTGGTACTGAATCCCAAAGGGCTGGCTTCATAAGTTCCTTTAAGGGCTGTCTCCTTTATCCATGCTTAATAAATAGTCACAGTAAAAATCTGTCAAATATTCATGGTTGTGGAGTGGTTATGAAGGTCAGTGATATGTCCCTTCATGCTGAGGTTTCACAAGTCAGTTCTCATTCCAGATCTTCAGATAAAGGCTCTTCTTCAATCTCTCTGTCATCTTCTAGTTCTGGACTGTGATTAGCTGTTGTCACTAAGGACATGGGGCAGTCTTCATCCTCGGCAATCACTGGCTCTTCCTTGACATGAATTGAATGTCTGAAAAACATGGAGAGGCACCAAAGTTTTACTGAGTGACCAAGAAACCAAACGCGACTAACCTTGAGTTGAGGAGGGAAGGATTGGGAGTTGGGGATTAGCAGATGCAAACTAGTATATATATGATGGA